>NC_056731.1:1548441979-1548451979 GCF_019279795.1 Protopterus annectens | reverse complement strand
CTACCTCTAGAATGCTTCTATAGCCAACCCCTTTTCAATATGCCATCAAAGAAGGCAACACCTATTAGATTGTACCTTGATACGGCCTGAAGCTGGTTTACCATGGTGAGTTTAACAAAAGGCAACAGTTGAGAATAATCATCTGGAAAAAGACTGTTTTGATAGGTTTTGTCCTTTTTTAGTCATGACAATAGAAATACATAGCTGATCGGCGTTTCCTAAGGGACATGATTCTACCAAGATAATATCTGAGGTGCCTATGCATAAACAGAATATGTAAAGCCTTTCTCCCTCATTCTGAGGGTCCATATATAAAACTAGAAGACTGAAGGCCTGATTCAAAGTAAATTCTGAAACAACCTTGGCCATGAATGAGGAATTTCTTGTTAATGATAGTCTTTCTCTATGGAAAAATCATAATAGCGCTTCCCCAGCATGAGAGCCTGCAAATCAGCTAGTCTTCATGCAGATGTTAGAGCAATGAGAAGAAGAGTGTTCCATGTAATGAACGTTACATGCAACTGATGTGCCTGTTCAAAAGGAGACGTGGTTACCTCTTCCAGGTAAAACACTTCTTTCAAAAGCTGTTTTACTAAAAACATTAAAGAAAGTTGATTATCCATGGGAAGACATGCTGAAATGGCCACAATATGTCCTTGATAGAAGAGTATGAAAGGTTAGAGGCTAGCAACTTAATCAAACTTTGATCACCAGTGGTATGTAATCCCTGACAGAGCCCTGATTATTGGCTAGGCAACAACTAGAAAATCTATTCCATTTTCCACTATGACATTTCTAGTAGCAAGTTTCCTTCTCTCCTTTAGTACCTACTACACATCCTCTAAAGAAAGGTGCCTAAAATTTATTAGAATTGAATCACCCAGGCAGTTGAAATTTTTTAGACAAGCGTGTATCCAACTCCCCATGTCTTTTGTGTGAGTAGGCCCAATTTGTGAGGAAGAAGAGATTTTACCTTGGCCAAAAGGGGTCACAACAATAATTTTTGGTGTGCCCTTCTGACTCTTCAGAATTACCTTGGATATTTGTAGAAAAGGTGGAAGCGCATAATGGAACATTCTAGTCCAAGGAATGTAAAAGCATCTTTTTTTCTGGGTCTATTTGCATGGAGTCCTAGAGCAGAATCTGTTGAGTTGTCTGTTCTGAAAGCAGGAAACCAAATCTATTTGAAGTGCTCCTCACTACTCAATCAATTCCT
The DNA here is from genome assembly GCF_019279795.1 of Protopterus annectens. Classification (NCBI taxonomy): domain Eukaryota; kingdom Metazoa; phylum Chordata; order Ceratodontiformes; family Protopteridae; genus Protopterus; species Protopterus annectens. The sequence goes on along the minus strand of NC_056731.1, from coordinate 1,548,450,763 downwards.
AGAAGACTCCCCCTCATTCAATTTCTATTCCTGAGGGTCTGCCATGGTCCTTCTTAGCTTGTCTGACACTACTTTACCCTCTGATGAAATATAAGATGCGTAGAGAGAGAGAGAGAGTGCTGAAGAGATAACTCAAAAGCTCTCAGAGCCAGCCTAACAGTGTAAATCTTTGTGTCCTCTTGTTTGTTGATACACAACAATATAGAGTTGTTTGTAATCATTTGGAAATGTCCTGGAGACCATAGATAAGGAGATTTTAAGGCATGGATCACAGATAACATCTGTTTTATATTTATGTACTTTGGTATGTCTGAAGAATGTCACAGGCCTTGCATCTTTACATCCATAGAAACTGCCCCCCAAGGAAAACTTGAGACATCTGTAGTTACAGATTGACTTGGAGGTTAAGGAGAAATGGGAAGATCTGCAATTTTATTTTTTGTAGTCTGAATCTTTGCAGTTCTTATTATACAAGGCATAAGACTGGTACCTGAAAATCCAGAGTATGGACGTGCTTGCTCTATGTGCTATTTAGATCCCATATAATTTTCTTTAGGTGTAACCTTGTGAAGGGAATCATCAGAATCATAGGTGTCATGAACCCAAAAGCCTGGGAACCTCTCTTGCTGACATCTAATACTGAGCTGAGAAGCTCAGGCGGGTATACAGATAAAATCTGCATTCTACTGCATCAAAAAGACATTTTGCTGCAGAGTGTCTAAAAGACATCCTAAAAAGATAATCATGTGTGATTGGGTGAAGGATGATTTCTGAATGTTTATCTGGAATCTCAGTTTGGTCAGAAGAGATGAAACCCATGTTAATGATACTTGACATTTGGGAGACTAAGCAAAAATAACTAAGAAGTCTGAATAAAAAAAAAAAAAAAAACAATATGAGTGCCATTCAGTCTGCATGAGTGAGCTAGATACTTTGCACACCGTTGGAGCAGTGGATAAGGGTAATGCTTAGAACTGATGGTGTGACCCAGACAGAGCAACCTATCAAATTTCCTGAGTCATTTGGCTAGGGAATGTGATGAATGCATGTTTTGGGCCCAGTGTTACCATAAAGGTTCTCTGGGGAATGAGAAGTAACAGACTGTGAAGGGTCAACATCTTGAATTTTGGAACATCCACATGCAGTCATAGGAAGGAAAGATATAGAACTGCTCTCCTAGAAGACTCTTACTCTGATACCAGAAGCAAGCTTTTGTCCCTCTGATTTTATGGTTCTATGACTCTTAGGGTAAAGAAATGCTGAAGAACCTGAGGACATAATTATGTTTCATTGGGAGGGTGGGGGGGGGGGGGTGGTATAGCTGCCATAAAAGAAGGTTTTGGTATCCAATCCCAAGTTTCTCCCTCCTGAACACCTTTAACACCTATGAGTCTGTCAAAATCTGATCCTTTTATTGATCCCCTCCTGGCATCTCTTTTTGGTTCTTTGGCTTGAGAAAAAAGTGATTGTTTATTTTCCTTTTTTGTTAAAGATGAAAGAGGGTTTGGGTGATCTACAGCTTAGAAACTAAGAAAAAAATTCCAGCTCAGAACCAAGCAGCAATAGTAACAGTTTTTTTTTTAAATGCAAACTAAGATTTCACACAAACAGTGCAACATCAGGCATAAAAATAGAGCTGTATCAAACCAACTTTAAATGTTCTCTGAGACCAGTCATGTGTTTCCTGTTAGCCAATCCTTATCTTCTATATTTCTTCAGCTTTTATGCAGGTTTTAAAGAGACTCTCCCATTTAATCACAGGAATTTATAAGCTCTAAAATTAGATTTCCAGGTATATTCATTACATTCTGTCCTGCACTGCAGGTCACCTCCTCTCTTATTAAAATAAACAATTTGGAAGATAGCAAACTTTACTTCCTGAAATATTTTCCTACTGTCATTATATTGTTTGAGGGAAGTTGCAGATTGGCCAAATAGAACTGGGAGCTGGAAAAAGAAAAGTATTGGTAGAGTATTGTATTTGATATAAGGAACAGATGGGAAGAAATAGTAGCAGTTAGAGATAATGCTGAAGATATGAATAGGAAGACTGTCAGTGGAACAAGTGTAAAGACAATCCCCCAGATTCAAGAAACTCTGCGCAAGAATAAGACTATTCTTGCATGCAGTGATTCGTGTCCATTTAGAACAGCAGCATGCCTTGCATAGTCATGAAGGTGTGCTGCTGTTTAATATTCATGGACATGAACCATAAACAAGTGCAGGAGGCGTGTCCAAGTAGTGCACATGCACATTCACACACACACACACACACACACACACACACACACACACACACACACACACAAAATAAACACGCCCCCCGCACACAGACAATGATCATTTCAGTGTCCACTGACACAGAAATAAAACTCAGCAGCAAGAAAGCAATGCAGGGGTTGTGTGACAGGTTTTGGGACACACCCTCTGCATTGCTAAAATTCCTTACGACACTAAAGCTAAAGCAGGAAATGTGTACAAATGCACACATAATGGGGGATAAATCCCCCAAAATTGAAAAAGCACTAATATAGCCCCACAAACATAGAAAGTTGATAGAGAACAGGTCATGCATCAGCATGAATCACGTAAGGGTAGAAGTCTGAAAGTAGAAGTCTGAAAGCAAATGTATGCCAATATTCCCTCACAGCAGTGCATGCTAACAAAGGCACAAATGATGGGGGGAATAAATGCTACATTAGGGACATGCCTGAAAAATTGCCCTCACACAGAAAGTTGATAGATAACAGGATTCCCTGAAGGATAGAAGCCTGAAAGTCAAATGAATTCAAGTATTTCACAATTGCAGTCCCAAGTAGTTGTTAGGACAGCACAATACACACCCATAAAACCTAATAATTTAATAATAATATATACTTTTTTCATTAGCCTAAGAAATGTTTATGTGTAGCTAAGTGGGTGTGCATGTTATGGCTGTCTGCTTAGCATAGCTTAAACATCCCATATGAGCTAAATGCAAATAGACAGGCCGAACTTCCAAACTGAGCTAGTGTAGTGGTAGTGTCAAAGCTTTACAGGCAGGTATCCATAGTTTGAGTCCCAAGACAGACAACTTATTTTCCTATGTGAAAGTACTGTTAAAATGATTTTAATAAACTGAAATTATGTAGCAACATTTTTTTGTCAACCAGGGTAGTGTAGCAGTTCCAAAAGTGAGAAGTCAGTGTAGAAAAGTTGTGAAACCCCCCTATAAACACAAATGCCCCATACAGTAAAGTCACACAAGAATATAATTTAATGAAAGAACATAGGGGGGTGTCATGTAAGGTAAATGTAAAATTATAATGTGTATATCAATATTATTTTATAATATAAAATTATAAGTATGTTGTTGTTCTGCCTTTTCCTGGTTAGGGGTCACCACAGCAGAACTCTGGTCTGCTAATGATTGGTAGTTGATTTTTATGTGCCGAGTTACCAGCCCTGATGCACAACCTTCAACGAAGGTACACCCATTCACGCATGTCTCCACACAGAAGACACTCTAGCTGAGAATCGAACCTGACAGTGTCTTACTATGAGGTGACAATGCTACCGCAGCACCACCACCATGGCTATAATATAAAATTATAAGTATAATATGCTTAAACATGACATAATCACTCTGTATCCATCAGACTTTGTTCTACCCAACAACAAAATAGTCAGCCCTGTCAAGTCTCGAACCCGGGGTGCTGTCCTCTACAATTTCAGCAAAATGCCACTACACCACCTGAGCTGAAAGAATCCATGATGGTTTAAGAAACATATCATGCATTCTGGTCATTTAACATTAATGAAAAAAAAACAGCAGTCCCCAATGTCAAACCCACGATCCTGGGCACTATAATTGTAAGAGCTAATGTTACTTTTTCAAACATATCATGCGATTGAGGCATACAACTTTAGGGAGAAAACTTTGTGGAATCATTCATGTGTTGTATATATAGACATATTTATTTTATTTATTTAACATTTGTTAACTGGGAAAGTCCAACTTGGAACAAAGCCAATTTTCAGCGGAGGCCCAGGGAGAAATGATCCAGATACATGCCTTCGTAATATGTATATATATATATATATATATATATATATATATATATATATATATATATATATATATATACAAACAAAACCAAAAGAACACTAGCAAAGATCTGTGGAATGTAAATAAAGTCAATAACTTTCCGAAACAATCATCAGAAATAATGCAGCTAGTAAAACCAGTAATTGAGCTCGCTTTCATTCTTTATTTAAGAACTTCTTCAGAATAAGTAAACTGTGCAATTTTCAGAGTTAAAATAGTGTAAGTAAACAACAGAAATAATCTAGTATAATCAAAATCACAGTTCAACCCCTTAAACCATAATGGAAGAGTAATATATATGTATTATGGAACATATATATGAAAAAGTAGAATCATAATATGGATACACATATTTAAAAATATAAAAGAAGGAAATATATATATATATATATATATATATATATATATATATATATGCATATATATATATATATATATATATATATGTGTATGTATATACATGCAGTACAGTTATAACTCCAAACCATCCCTCTCAACTTGTTAGTGCAAGAAACCTGTACAAAGGCTGTAAAAGGGGGAAATTGGCCACATATAGGGACATATTTCAAATAATGCTGTTACAAATGAAGACATTTGCTACAGCAACAAGGTGCGGTTCAGCAGACAATTACTAAAGGATATGAGGATGGAAACTGAAATGTCATGTCATTATTTACTAACATAAATCCTTGGATCATCACCGTAATTTACCAGACAAATACAAATAAATTATGGAACTGAACAAAAGTATGGGACAAACATCCAGACATTCTGTTAAAATCCTGGCAGTGGAGAGGTATGCTCAGAACCCCTTAGTGCAATGAATCCAGACCAAGCCTGGCAAAGAGGGGGACAAAGGCCTGAAAATGCGGACATATCCAAAATACATCAGTAGATAAGCTGAGAAAGTTGATATAGTAACACTGTATGTCCTAACATATATCAACTGAACTATCACAATTCCAGGACTCAATTGCTTCTCATTAGTTAGTGACCTCAGTCCCCACATCATCCCACTGATGTGTCAGGAATACACAACAGTTATGGAACAAGACCAAAGATATCAGCCAGACAACTGGGATTTCTATGAATATGTGGACATAACACCACATTAGGGAAACTACACTGAGCTACCGAGCAATGTCCAAACTACAATCAGACTGACATAACACTACCCCAAGTCCAGCTCTGGGGCTGTACACATGCATTAGCAAATATAACAGGCACTACAGGAACATAACACTAGTGGGAAATAGACACTGGTGTGAAAGTGCATACCCCCAAACAATTGCACCACAGTCACAGCAACATACCACTAGTTAAACTGAACACTGCAGTATAAGGACTGTGTGAGCAACAAAATTCCATTTGCCACTCACACATTACCCCTACATATACTGCCCCAAGTCACAGTGTAGTGGGAATTTTGAGGTGTTATGGGACATGTCACAGTCTGCATGTACAAACATATACAGGCAATAGGGAACCAGTAACTGGAGCAGCATGCACAGTCAGATAGAAAGGGCCCATGACTCTCACATGTACCCCCTTCCTACACAGCCCAAATAACATGTACACACTACACTACTACACAATCCTGACAGTCTTTTAACAATGGGCAGACATAAACAGACCTTTCAAATTTACAGTTTCCGACAGAATGTATAGGCACAGGAATCATATCTATCACCGCTTCCTTGTTACATGTCTGGGGGTGTATGACATCACTTTGATGGTAGCAGGAATGAATGCAATAAATAATGATACTACATACCTCTGAGCCTCTTAGTGCATGACATCTGGGCAAAGCCTGACATAATTGGGGAACAGAGGCCCAAAGACAGGATTGGATATATTGCTGTTATAAATGTAGACTGTTGCTGGTGTTACAGGCTTTGTTATAACATATCTTTTCTGAGGGATATGAAGTCAGTAACATCAATGGGTGTTAGCAATTACTGACTGCATTCCTCAGAGTATCTTAATGATAAGCCAAGGACAACAACTGTTTGGGGAACAGACCAAACATATCAGCCACACATCTGGACAGTGTCTAGGCCTTTCCACAGTGTAGAAGTATGACCACAGTGGTGTAACAGAATGGAAATCCCCTGACAGCTGCCAAACATGTTACCCAGCACCTTATGAAGTGCAGTAAGACCAACATGACACTCCCCCACATCACCTCTGGGCAATTACCCATGTATATTCAAATACAGCATGCACTACAGGGATGGAACAATAGTGAAAAAGCAGAAAGTGGTGCAAAAAAGTCCACTCAAAAATATTTGCACCACAGTCACAGCAACATTCCAGTAGCCAAAATGAACTCTAGAGTAGAACGACTGTCTGAACAAACATATCCTGATTGCCAGTCACACAATACACCGATATATACTGGCCCAATTCACAGTGTAGTGAGAATCCTGAGGTTTACAGGACATTGCACAGTCAGCCCCTACAAGTATACAGACCTGATAGACCACTAGCAGCTGTAGCAGCATGCAGAGTCAGATAGGTAAAGGATGGATGGCACTCACATCTGCTACTCTCCCTACCAAGCCCAACAAATATCTACACACAACACTGCTACACAATCTTGGCAATCTGTTCACAATGGCTACACATACATAACTGTCATATGTACAAACTACCACAGAATTACCAGGGTGTGTAACCATAATCCTGGCCACCGCTGCATACCATGGCCAGGAGACTGCCAGTTCATTGGCATGATAACTGGAGTGCAGTTAGTAATTAATGATATAACATACCTCTGCACCTTGTAGTGCAGGACATCTGGACAACGCATGATGTAATTGTGAGACAGAGGGCTGGAAAGAAGGACATATCACACATAATGGTGTTACAAACTGAAACAGTAGCTGGTGTTACACGTGTTGTTGTAACATAACATCCTCGAAGGATATGATGTCTGGAACACCAATGGATGTCAAAAGTTACTGACTACAATCCTCACATTATCCTATCAACCCCACAAAAACAGACATTTTTTGAGGAACAGACCAGGCATAACAGGCAAACATCTGGCCAGTCTGTGGACAACATGACAGTTGAGAGGTATGGCAGAAGCATATCACTGTCAGACATCAATTCACCCAGTAAATGCATGTCCAGATGAACTGTGTCAATCTAGCAACCCTCCATGTGTATAACAACACTAATGATATACAATCTGCACCCAATTCTGGAGCTTTGTCACTCATGTTGTTGGGCTCTCTCCACATGTTCTGTCCTATGAGGTATTTCCACCTACTGTCTGTGAAGTTGTAGCCCCCACACCTCCATAATGTCCACCGCACAGACAAGGAAAATGGGCAAGGCCCACACGAAGGGGGTCCCATACATACCTCTAAGCCGAGAAACATGAAAGATCTGGACAAAGGCCCATGCAAAATAGGTACAAATATGTACACTGGTTAACATAAAATTTGCATGCATGATTTCATAACCCTGCCCACTCCGGTGGAATTGTGGGATATCAACTTTCAAATGCAAACTGAAAGACAACCAATATATGGCCACAGACCCTGTAGTAAATGGTAACCATTTTTTTTAATGTGTAGCAATGATGTTCACTGGGAAGGGAGAAGATGATGGACATAAGGATTTTGTTTTTGGTGACTTGCAGTATGTAGGTTTTGTAGTAAAAGTAGGGCATTTAATGGCAGGCAATATTCTAATCATAGCAAAAGAATATTATAGTTTGCTAGGACCTCCAAATGTCATTCTCCATGGCCTACTGATAAGTGTCATAGCTAGAGTTTGTGTAACCTGGGGCTATCTTTGAGTTTGCCACCCTTCCCTCTCACAAAATCATGGTCAAATGGGGTCACCTCCATAAAAAGCCATTCCCCCTGCAGCTATTCCAATGTCCCATTACTTGGCTATTTCACCCCACTTACAATAAACACTGTAATATGCATACTGCTTTACTTCTACAATGATTATTTGGATTTCTTTTAAAACTTTTTTTAACATTTTATAGCACAAACACTAATAGACATCTGCTAAACAAAACAATACAGTCTCAAAATGAAAATAGACTTAGCATTAAAACTTCTCGGGCTTTGAATCTCACTTTCATTGAAATATGATTGAAATCCACGTTCAAAGAAAGTGCATCTGGCCACACACAAACACATACACACACACACACACACACACACACACACACACACACACACACACACACACACACACACACACACACACACACTCACACACACCTACCTCATTTCTCAAGGTAATACATAAAATACAGCAGCTCTCATTTCTCAAGCTAATACATAAAATACAGCAGCTCTCATTTCTCAAGCTAATACATAAAATACAGCAGCTCTCATTTCTCAAACTAATATATAAAGCACAGCTCTTGTTTCTCAAACTAATACATAAAATACAGCAGCTCTCATTTCTCAAGCTAATGCATAAAATGCATCTCTCATTTCTCAAGCTAATACATAAAATACAGCTCTCGTTTCTCAAGCTAATACATTAAATACAACTCTCATTTCTCAAGTATCCCAATATTTTGCCCTCAAAACCGGTATTTACTGAGGAATTCGGTATGTCTGAGAGGTATAGCCCCATATGTTGGAACTAGCAGCGGTATCCAGGCCCACACCACAATACTATGTGGGCACCTACATAACTTTATGGCCCCAGCAATACCT
>NC_056731.1:1548291979-1548434479 GCF_019279795.1 Protopterus annectens | reverse complement strand
CTCTCGACTGAAATAGCACAAGTCCAGCACCCAATTACTTCCCACTAGTTAGTGACTGAAGTCCTCACATCAGCCGACTGATGTGTCAGAAATAAGCAACACTTATGGAGGCCAGGTAACACTACGTCCTCAAATATCTGGACATAACATCACATTAGGCAAGCTACACTAAGCTGCTAAGCATATTACCAAGCACTGTCCAACCTGCAGTCAGACTGACACAACACTAACCCAAATCTGCTAGGGAGAATTACACATTTATTGGTAAATATATCAGGCACTACAGGGATGTCACAACACTGAAAAACAGACACCATTGTGAAAGTGCATACAACCAATTCAGCCACAGTCACAGTGCCATAATAGTAAGCCAAAGGAACAGTACAGTATAAGGACTGTGTGAACAAAGACATATCAACATGCTTGCCACACACACACTACCCCCACATGTACTGTCCCAATTCACAGTGTACTATGATGCCTGACTGTGGTATGGGACATGTCTCAGTCTTCCCCTACAGACATATACAGCCAAAAGACCACCAGAAACAGGAGCAGCATGCACAGATAGATAAAAAAGGAACCATAACATATACATCCACACCCCTCCCTACACAGGCCAAATAACACTGACACAGTACACTGCTACACATTCCTGACAGTCTGTCAACAATTGCCAGAAATACGCTGACATCTCAACTGTACAGAGTCCCACAGAATATCCAGGCTTTCCCCTCATATATAAGGCCCTTCCACATAACATGTCTGGCAGTCTGATACATCACTGGGATAATGTCAGGAATGTAGGCACTAAATAATCATATGCCGTACCTATCAGCCTCTTACTGCATGACATCTGGACAAAGCCTGACATAGCTGTGGGACAGAGGCCCAAACACAGGGGCCTATTTGAAATATTGCTGTTATAAACTGAGAATATTGCTGTTGTAACAGGGCTAGTTGTAACATATATTTTCTCAGGGATATGAGGTTAGAAACACAATGGATGTTAGCAGTTACTGGCTGCAATCCCCAGAGTATGCTAATGATTTCCCAAAGACAAAAAAAAGTCTGAGGAACACACTAAACATAGGACTCCAAATTCCGGCCATTCTGCGGATAGCCCTATAGGTGAGAGTTATGTCAAACACATAACACTGTCAGAGTTAAAATCACCCAGAAACTCTATGTCCACACAAACCCTGTTAGACTAGCATTACTCCAAATGTATAATGTATTATTGTCTGAAATATTCTCCCCCATTTTGTTAGCCTGTCTCCACAGTTTTGGTTGTAAGAGGTATTTCCAAATACTCTCTGTGATGCTGTTGTTCCCATACCTTCATGAAGACCTACTCACTGGCAAGGAAAAGGGCCAATGTTCACATGATGTACTCAATGATAGGACTGCATTGCCATGCCATTGGCTATATGAATAACAACACAGCTGTCCTGCATGCAATTATCAAGTGGGGGACACCAACTGGTGCGCAGGCCATCAGCTGCTCATGAGCATTGCCAGCAAAAGGCAAGCTGCTGCCTATGCAAAACAGATGTAGACCCTACATCCTTGGGAAAGAGAGAGAGAAAGAGAAATCAAAAATAAAATAAAAACCAAGCAGGACATATCCACCTACACTTGAATAAAACAAACAGGAATGTTAAACAAGTAAGCATGAAATGGACTGCAGTAGAGGGTATGTAAGAATGGGAAATAGGAACTGTAACATATGTGTCTCAACAAGACTTGATGTACTGATTTATTGCTCATCAGAACCTATGGCCATAACCGGGAAAAGCCAAAAGACACAAACAAACAAGAACCTATGGCCATAGTATCTAGGTCTGTCTGCAGTGACATAGATCATAGGTCAGGCTCCTGAGTCACTCCAGGAAAGGATGGCTCCCATATGACTACTACTGCAGTGCATGTTGGACAATACTTTGACAATCTAGGCAAGCTAGTGAGATGCCATACATATCCATATCTTACTTGTGAATACAACTATGATATACATGGTTGTCTCAGAAATATGAGAGACCTGTACATGATATTTGCCTAGTAAAGTACTGTTGCACACGTTTGTGTTGAACTGCATGTGATATACTGAGCTCATACCATTAAACTGTCCAGTGTTATGTGCACTGACTATATATTTGCCTCATATCTGTAGTCATTTACTCATACAGTTGTGTTATGTCTAGCAAATCATTAGCAAATCTGTGAAGACTGACATCACTACATATCCTTCTTTTTCTTCTGACTGTTCCCATTAGGGGTTGCCACAGTGGATCATCTGTTGCTATTTCTGCCTGTCCTCTGCATCCTGCTCTGTCACATCAACCACCTGCTTGTCCTCTCTCACCACATCCAGGAACCTTATTTGAGGCCTTCCTCTTTTCCTTTTACCTGGCAGCTTCATCCTTACCATCCTTTTTCCAATATACTCAGCATCCCTCTGCAGCACATGTCCAAACTGATGTAATCTTGCCTCTCTGGCTTTGTCTCAAAACCATCCAACCTGGACTGACCCTGTCATATACACATTGCTAATCCTGTCCACCCTTGTCACAACCAGTGCAAATCCTAACTCTGCCACGTCCAACTCTTACACCTGCATTTTGTCAATGACACTGTCTCCAACCTATATAACATGGCTGGTCTCATTACCCAGTTGTAGTCCTTTTTTTTCACTTTTACTGGTGCTCATCTGTCACAAATCAGTATTGACACTCTTCTCCACCCTCTCCATCTTGCCTGTACTCTCTTCTTCACCTGTCCTCCACAGCTGTTATTACTCTGAAATGTTGATCCCAATCATTTATACTCATCCACCTTTGCCAACTCTACTCCCTGCATCCTCTACATTCCACTACCCTCCCTCTCATTCACACACATATATTCTGTCTTAGTCCTGATTACCTTCATTCCTCTCCTCTCTAGACCATATCTAAATATGTACCCTACTGTCAGTACAGATCACAATCCAGAAAGACACAGAGCAACTCCTGACCTTCTCTGTACTACTCCATCAACATTCTCAGAGCAAACATTGCAACTGTAGTGCTCTTACCTGGCATGAAAACATACTGCTGACCACTGCTCATCACTTTATGCTTAACCTAGCTTTCACTACTCTTTCCCATGACTTCATGTTGTGACTGATTAATGTTAACCCTCTATAGTTACTACAGCTGTGCACATTAACCTTATTCTCAAAATGGTATATAGACACTTTCGCTTCACTCCACATGCAACCTCTCACTTTCCAAGTTATCACTAAATCTGGTGAAAATTTTCACTGCCATTTCCCCTAAACACCTCCATGCTACCACAGGTATGTCATGTGGACCAACAGGCTTTCCAGTATTCATCCTCTTTATAGCTATCCTTACTTCCTCCTTGGTAAGCTGTTGCACTTCCTGATTCACCATACCCACATCATCCAGCCATCTTTCTCATTCTCTTCATTCAAAAGGCTTTAAAAGTACTCTATATGCTCAACGCACTCTCCTCACTTGTGAGTACATTTCCCTCATTAACCTTTATCAGTATTATCTGCTGCACATCTTTCCTAGCTCAATGCCTCTGTCTAGACAACCGGTAAAAGTCCTTTCATCCCTCCTTAGTGTTCAACCTGTCATACATGTCTTCATATGCCTCATCCTTAGCCTTTGCTACCTCTCTCTTCACCATGCACCTCATCTCCTTTATACTCCTGTCTGCTTTCCTCATCTCTCTGACAATCCCACTCTTTCATCCCCATCCTCTTTCACTGTATACTGGCCTGTACTTCTTTAGTCCACCACCAGGTGACAATTGTACTCCTTCCTCCATCCACATGTCACAGCAAACACCTTTCTAGATGTCTCCCTTACTAGTGTGCTGTACTTATCCAGATTTTTGGTAAATTGTCACTGCCACCCAGTGCCTATCTTAACTCTTCCCTGAACTCCACCTCATAATCACCCTTTTCCAGTTCCCACCATTTGATCCTTGGTGCTGCCCTCACACTCCTCCTCTTCTTGATCATCAATGTCATCTTTCAGACCAACAGTCTCTGCTGCCTAACTACACTTTCCCCTGTCATCACTTTACAGTCTCCAATCTCCTTCAACCTGGCCCTCCTGCACTGGATATATTCCACCTGTATGCATCTCCATCCACTCTTTTATGTCACCCTATGCTCTTCCCTCTTGTTATAGTATGTATTCACCACAGCCATAGCCATCTTTATTGCAAAATCCACTACCATCTCACCATCTGCATTCCTTTGCTTAACACCATAAATACCCATCCTTTCATCATCCCTTGTGTTCCCTTCATCAGCATGGCCACTGAAATCTGCTGCAATCACCACTTTCTCACCCTTGGGTACAGTCATCACCATGTCATCCAACTGACTTCATATTTCTCTTTCTCATCCATCGCACAAGCAACTTGCATAGCATATGCACTAACAATATTCATCATTACGCCATCAATTTCCAGATTCATAAACATCACTCCTTCAGACACTCATGTCATCCTCCAAAAACACCCTTGGCATACTGTTCCTTCAAGATAACCCCTATCCTCTTCCCCTCCCATCCACACCCTGATAGCACAATTGTGACCTGCCTCCAATACTCTGATACACCTAGCTGTACTCTGCTTCTATCTGGTCTCTTGCACACACAATATATCCACGTTCCTCTTGCCATCATATCAGATAGATCTGTCCCTATACCAGTCATACTGCTAACATTAAAAGTTCTTACCCTCACTACCACACTCCTAGCCTTTTACCTCTTTTCCTGCCATATAAGTGTTGGACATCCTCTAGGGTATGTCTGTCAATGCAAAGGCTATTGTGCTATTGAATGACTCAAGTGTGTTATAGCAATATTAAGACAGTGTCACTAATTTTGTCCCATTGCCCCCCATGTATGTGTGGCATCCTATAGATGTCCTGATCTAATGGCTTGAGAGGGATGACTGGTCATCAAGAGTGTGAATACAGTGACCATACTGACATAGAACAGAAATGTATATCAGGTATTACCTGTGCACGTCAGTATGAGTAAGTGTATCTGGCCACCTCATAACAGACATGGGATGCAAAATGTCAGTTAAATAAGCTGTACATGTTGCACACATGCATAATCTTAGTTACTGTGCATCCAATAGAGTGACATTTCTACAGCTACTGGTTGTTGCATTGCCCTGACACAGCCATGGGTACTACAATAAGTATGATTATATGTTTGAAATTGGAGAGGTGTCCAACTGTGTTATGACTGTGTGTCCTTGCCTACTACAAGCAGCTATATGAACACCAACATAGCTGTAAGGATTCAACAATACCTTACTTGTAAAACCTTACTCCACCAAAGTAGAGTAATCCCCTTTGCTAGACAGCAGCAATACACAAACCACAGACTTGGTCCCTATATTGACTGTACAGGGCAAATTAGGAGCTGGCACCAACTTGGCATCATGTCAGCCTTTGTCTGATCAAGCATATAATGTCACAGGTGGAGTACTGTAAGGCTAACTATGAGTACAAATTGGACACATCCATCAAGGCCAGTCACAAGGTGATCTTTACATATGTCTGCAATCTTAGAGGCAACAAACCAACCCACCACTGTGTTACTGTACACACTCTAGTCACAGCTTGACAACAAGGGGGTGGAGATGGGACATACTTGGCTAATTACTCTCATAACATTTTGGGGAGTCACTAGAGTGCCAGGTTTGTTCTTATAATGTCTGACAATCAGTTGTATGTCTTGTTTCCTGCCTAACTGTCTGGGATCATCCCACTGATTTGCCAGGGGGACAGGGTGACAGGCAGCAGATATGGGCTGATTTACTGGACATTCTGGACATATCTGTACAGTTGTGGGGTATGATTCTGCATACAGCCTACTACCACTCCCAGCATTGGAACCATGGTTGTGTGTGCAAAATAATACAACAGTTCACATCGCAGTTGAGTGTGCTATTTGGATTTTGTTGTATAGCTTTTCACTGTTTTCTAAGTCTGTCTCAGTTGTACTATATGACCTCTTTGGATTACAACAGTCACATACAGACATTCCTACACATTTTATTTATGTAGCACAACAGTGCTTAATACAACAGTACTATTAAGTGATTGCAACTCTACATTACCATATGATAACCAGAGTAAACACATGTAGTCTAGCAGTTAGACCTTTATTGTCAGGCTATACCAGAGTAAACACATGCAGTCCAGCAGTTAGACCTTTATTGTCAGGCTATTATGCTTTTACTCTTCCTGCCCTATTATCTGGTATATGCAGTACATGCCTTAAACAATACAGGTTTTATACAGGCAATTAATTTACTACTACTTTTAGATTTATTTCCTATGACAGTACATTCAAGAGTATTACTAAGGCCTCGCATTGCAACCACTGCAGTCTACAGGCATGCGCTTCCTGGTTCACAGCCTGCTCACCTGCCACTGTGAAAGACATAAGGTGAATATTTAGCCATACCTATCCATAATATACATGAGCTAGCAATTATTAAACAGGTAGTGGGCTGATACTTACACATGGCTGGGACATCCCCTGTCCTCCTAGCTTCTTGGATCCACTGATCCAACAGATCCCTCTTTCTCTCTTTAGGTCAGCATAGTGATGCCTGACCTGCTTGCCAGTTTGGGGTATGCCAGAGGCACTGGTGAGGTCATGGGTGAGATGGTCCCAGGCTTCCGCTTTGTATTGGGAACCCTGGTACTGGCCCTGCAGCAGTCTTTGTTCATGGTCTTTCACAAGGAGTCCTGCCGTGAATGTGGACTCCTGGATGCTCCAGCTCTGCACCCGACAGTGCACACCCTCTCCTGTTCCAGACATAGTGCCTACAGGGGAAGATACAACCAGTTATGAGATGTATTCCCACCTGTTGGGTTTAAATAGGGCCGGTTTCCCACACTTTGCCATGCTTGGATGGTTTTGAAAATGCTAAGCTATGGGCAAACCTGCTTACCTAAGGTTGGCATTGCTTAAAGGGGTATACCAATGGACAGACTGAGTTAGCTGGTCTACACATTGCTTACACCTACTAAACTGGGCTGTGCAATGCTTAGCATTGCTTAATATTTAATTTGCATTATATTTGCTTTTTAGCATTGATTTATTATTCATTACATGTTATATATGTGTTTGGTATCCATGATTGATGTGTACGTACACTGTACGGGGTCCTTGCATTTATTAGAAGATTTCAACACTTTATTACAATGACACCTCACATCTGGGCTTACTGTAGTACTCTAGTTCACATATTTATATTATGTAGTAGGTTATACAACATAAAACTGTATATAGATTCTCTTCACATGTCCAGTTTGATTTTCCTATAGTGAAGATCTGTTTGGTGATACCTCAATCCTATGTACTGCTGTAATGGCTTAGTGGTTAACTGCGATGACTGTTGTGTACAGGGTCCTGGGTTCAAAACCTGTAAGGGCTGTTTATTTTTTTCTGGCCAGGACAGCGGCTGTTGCATACAGAGTGATTAAGGCACTTTTAAGCAATTGTAAGTGGGTTTGCTCGGATTTGTGTGAGGGTAAGCAATGTTAACCTTTGGTTAAATATGCTTACAGAGAGTTAGCTTCAATATTCCTTAACCTGTGTGCTCACTGCTTACCCCCATGCAAACAGTCTTAAAATCACTTACTACTGCTTATATATACTTACTCCCACTTACTACTACTTAAATATGCTTAGTCTTGCTTACTACTGCGTACTCCCACTTACCACCACACTCATTTAGGCAGTAATGTCTAATGGTTCTTGGGAAGGTGGTGGATTTGGAAACTGTATGGATTTATCATTCATTACACATTTTTCCTTCCATTTGTATCCCTGATTCCTGTTTACATATACTGCATGGGGCACTTGTGATTATCTGTAGATTTTACAACATTATGAAAATGACACCTCACATCTGCATTTAATGCAGTACTCCAGTTCACAAATATATGTTATTTAGTAGGTTATGCAACAAAAAAAACTGATCATAAAGTGATTTGACATGGAAAATGGATTGCACTGGAGTCGGACTCGAATGGGGAATGACTGCTTGTAAGGCAAATGCTCTGACCACTACACTATTGCTGTACTGTTTCATTTGCATATATCTTGCTTTTTATCCTCTTGTGCTATTTAAGCTGCATCAACCGTAGCTAAGCGATGGGCAAACCCACGTAACTACGGTTAAATTTGATCTGTTTCATTAAAAAATGTCTTTAAATTTAATGTTTTACTATTGCTCTTGTACACTTGGGGGGATGTTGCTGGGGGTATGCGAAGACCTATGAGCGGTCTCGCTCATTCTTACTCCTAAACTGATGTTGTTGATTGCAGGGGCATGTATATTCTGAGAGCTCTGCTCTCAGACATGCCCCCTGCACTCGTACAGCCTCTGTGTCTGTTTAGGAGCTCAGGCAGTGCCTCCTTCATTGATATGCATGGAGCACTGCCATCCTGCTCCTAAATGGCCACTTCCATGCAGGACTAAGCTAGTCCTGCATGGAAGGATAGTGAATCCGGGGAGTACCTTTTTTGCAGAAATTCACAAACTGCAGTTCAGTCATGGTATCTAGCAGTATCAGAGGGGCAACTGTTTTACAGTTCCCAAACTCTGAAGCCAAGTTGACTCATCTGTCTACTCTTTTTGTCAGTGGGTACTCTATTTTCAGCTCAGTTAAACACAGGAAATCTCCACCTTTTAGAAGGAGTACATCCCACTATCTTCTTTGTAACTCAGCTCAAACTGCAGTGTCCCAGGTCATATCAGCCATGTGTTCAAGTCCAAAATTCCTCTCCAGGTCCATAAGAACTTCTTTGAATCTGCCTGTACCAGTTATACAACAGGGACTCTTCCCCATTAAAATTCATATACCAGGCTCATGCACAGTTTACTAGAAGTTTATCACCTGCCTTAAGATCACATAGCTTGGTGCACACTCCTTTCATGGCAGAAAATCTTTATTTTAAGTAACAGTGCTGGGGTGAACGTCTCAGAGCTCAGACTCAAAGCTTACTGTATCTAAGTAGAAATGAGAGTTCAAGCAGACATACATAATTCTAAAAGCCTCTTTTTCTAACAACCATGCCTTTCTCCATTAACTGGTTGGCTTATTAGAATACTTAACCACAGGATGTAACCACTGACAACTCAGTTAGCTTTTCAAATTAAACCTTTCAGGTCCAAATCCTGTTAAGTAACTGTCTAACTTCACAGCTACTTTATACCATGGACAGTTCAGTTACAGGGGCTTAAATGACCATATCAGTCAGTCCTTCACTCTGATACAGTATGTCACTTATGTATGTCCACCTGCAGGAATATCTAGCTGTGTTGCCTTCCTGACCAACCCTGCAACAACCCTACAGTGGCTCCCTATTAAAATCCAAAGACTAAGAATGCATATGCTGTAAAACAGTCCCTAAAAACAGGAGAACAGAAAAGAGATACTTGAGATGCTCAGCCATATAAACAAATATGGTGAGAGAGACTGGACATCCGCATGTATCTCCTCAAACTCAAGATGCCCAAGGTGGGCATTGCTGTGGTGGGAAAAAAAATCTCCTCCTCCTTCTGCAGGGTTGTGGAATCAGAACTGTTGGTATCCCATTTCTCTTTCACCATGCTGCTTTGTTTTCTAAGTGACTGCATCTTGTTTTCTTACTCTGCCTAAACTCTACAAACTGCTTTACACTATAAAGTTTATCCTTTTAGGCCATCTCACAAGACTTCTGCAGATGAGAAATATGCTTATCTTTCTGTTTCATAATTTGGGTCAATTCATCTTTCTCTTCCTTAAGAACAGTATTCCCCCCCTCCCTGCAGCTGACCATCAGCTGCCACCAGCTCTTGTCTTCATTCACTAGGTATATCAAACCAAACTTAGCCTCCTCCTGCCTCAAACTGGCCCATGTCTAGGGCCAGCAGGTTGGAGACTGATGACACTGGTGCAAAACCATGTTGCTGTAGAGCTATATTATGTCAGTGAAAACTCATTTCAATGAATGGAATTTCATTGGAAATGCCATTCATCAAATTCTGCTCCCCCCACATCCCCCACTAATTATGTATACCAACTCTGAGATCACACTACAGTGGGGAAAGGGCAAATTTTCCAATCTTCACTGTAACATGATCTCAGTATGAACAGTTCAATGAATGGCATGTTTGATGTAATTGCACCACAAATGCCATTCGTTGAAGTGAATTTTCGATGAACTAACAGGGACTCATTGCTGTATGGGAGTGTGCCATAAGTCCCACCACCTTGCAATGGGCTAGTAAGCTTTATAATTACTGTCTTTGAGAGGTGCAGGCATACTTCCTCACATTTACAACCTCCCAAATAGGTAGCATACCACCTGCAGCATGGACATTGCCAGGTTTTAATGCTACTATTGCAAGAACCCTAGGCTGCTTCCATCTCCTGAGATGGCCACACTGACACCAGATGCTTACTCATATCCTCCCCCACATAACCCGTCCAGAACCCATGCTGCTATTTGAACACTGGTCATCTGGGTCTCAGTAAGGGCTTTACATCCAAAGGCCATGGGGCTGCTTCCTCAAGATCATTATTGACCTGAACCAGATATGAATACGGTGACACCTACAGTTCAGTGTTTAACTTTGGTCTCCAGTTCTAGAAGTTTTTGCTTCAGTTCTTTTACCTGCATGCATACCTTTTCTTTTTCTAGATTATTAAGATACTTTATGATAACCTCAAGTAAGTTTCAGCCTTAAAAGCACAATTAAATCATCACCAAACTTCTGTTGTAGTTGAGAATTAAAAATAAATAATAACAAGAACTGGATAGAATATGTGAATACTATATTGACAGGAGATTTGAATTGTGACTTAAAAGGTAAACGTAAAAAGAAAGG
Source organism: Protopterus annectens (assembly GCF_019279795.1). Classification (NCBI taxonomy): domain Eukaryota; kingdom Metazoa; phylum Chordata; order Ceratodontiformes; family Protopteridae; genus Protopterus; species Protopterus annectens. Next base: position 1,548,423,547 of record NC_056731.1, on the reverse strand, counting down.
AAACTTCACTGTACCTTTGGATGTAAAAGACTAAGAGGTAAGAGGTTTTATTCTTGTAAACAAAGAGATATTTGTGGCATTATATTTGGTTTATATATATTTATGCAAAGAAGTATTGGACATTGCAAAAGCTTATGATAAAAGGAACTTATGGTCTGGTGGAAGGGAATACAATATTGTGTTAAAAGTAGAAAAGGATTCAATATATATATATATATATATATATATATATATATATATATATATATATATCTATATATATATATATATATATATATATATTTATATATATACACACACAAGTATGATAAATGTTGAAGGAAATAAGTGTGTAGTAAAATACTGGAGACAAGCCAAAACATGTTTCTTTTCTGGAAAAGAAGGACATTTGATAAATAACTGTGACAGAAAGAGATGTTACATTTGTGGGGAACTTGCATCATGATACAAAAATGCGAACTAAAATATAAATGTAACAAAATTGAGCATTTCTGAATGGATTATAAGATTGAAAGTGAAGAAAAAAGGGAAGAAAAAAAAAACAAAGAGAAGAAACAGAAGTAGTGGAAATAGAATAAAGGTTAGATAAAGAAGATAAAGAAAGCGATCAGAAAGAAGTAATGGAGGGGGTTCTGAAATAAGTGATGAGGAAGATATAAACTGTGAAGGAGTAAAAGGAATAAAAAATAATTCAATTGGTAAAAGGTTAAATGACAGGAAAAGAAAATTAAACAATTAGACATAAAAAAAGAAAGGAAATGGGTGAGAAAGAAAATATAACTATAATGTCTAGAAAGTTAAGGAAAAGAGAAAGTAATCTATCCATCCATCCATCCACAACCCCTTTTTTCCATTTTTGCACATGGATTGGGGTGTCACTTCAACAGTGACAATTATCTAACTCCAAGGTGGTTTACACTGCTGGGTGACTAACTCTGCCATGGTGATAACTTTAGGATACTTTCTGTGAATGTAAATAGTACTAAACATATAGTGAGAAGGATAGGGGTTTTGGAATTGTGTAACAAATGTAATGTACAAAATATAAGACTGTTATCAAATGAAGAAAGGTAAAAAGAAAGATTATGGGAAAACAATTTGAAATGTGGGAAATGCGTGATGTTCTGGAACAGGAATATCTTGTAGAAATAAGTAAAATTATTAGATATAACTTTAGTAAGAATGGGAAGATTAATGACTGCAGACTTAAGAACAAGTATATTGAATTAAATAGCATTATATGCTTATGTTACTTGCAAAGAAAGAGAAAGTTTATTTTATCAGATTCTAGATTATGTAGTGGTATATGTGAGTATTATATTGACAGGAGATTTGAATTGTGACTTAAAAGGTAAATGTAAAAAGAAAGGAAACGATGGAAGAAAAATATTAGCAGTTATGAGGTTTGGTAATTTAATACTCTGCAATATAAATTCATGGACTTATAGAAGGGTGCCTATAGAACTGAAATGCATTACTTTATAATATCAGAAGGACTAATCATAAGGGAAGGAGAATCAATTGAAACAGGCTTTTTGGATCATTTAGTAATATGGAAAGAGATAAAGTAAGTGAGGAATATATAAAAATAGGCAAAGGAATAAAAAGCTTAAATGAGAAAATATGGGATAAAGAAGGAAAAAGATCAATAATGCAATTATGAGAAGATCATATTACAATGCGAACATTCTAAAAACATTAGTCTGAATGGTGGATGATTTTTAAGCTCAAATGCAAAAAATTTTATTTAATGAGGCTATATGATATAAGCAAATGGATAAAGAAAAGTATACAAGAGTGTATAAAGATACATTAGAATATTTAGAAAATGGTGGGGAGTATTTTGATAAAGAGAAATAATGATTTAAAAAAGAAGAGAACATTAAAGAGTTCTTATTCAGACAAAGATATTTCTTACAAGGAAAAAGACAAGGAGTATCAGCATATTTAAGTAGATTAGAAAAGGAAGATAGTAGTGTAAAGACAAAAATGAAACAATACAACAAGAGAAATAGAAAGAACTTGGGAAAAATATGATTATTATTGTAGAATGTGTACAAGAAATTTTTAAAGAAGAAAAGAAAACATTAAAAATAATAGTAGTAGTACAATGTTCTCAGAACAAAAAAATAAACAACTTAAAAAGGAGATTTCTTTATATGAGTTAGATGATAAAGTATTAGGACAAGTGAATATAGATTCAGCTGCAGGGCCAGATGGAATAGGCTATGAAATGTATACAAGTTAATGAAATGACAAAAAGAATATTTTTAAAGGTTTTGAATGAATGGCTAAATAAAGGTTTTATGTATAAAGAATTACGCAGTGGAATATTTAAATTTGTGTGGAAAAAGAAGAAAAAACAAAATGAGAAACTGGAGACCGATAATACTGAACAATAATGATTATAAGATTTTTATGAAAATATTACAGAAGAGATTTGAAACAAAGATGAAAAGCATTATGAGACACAATATGTATAGTATACAATGTAAGAGATGTCAAGAAGTAATAATATTAAGTGAGACTGTGGCAAATATTATAAATAGAAGAGAGAAAACTAAACTTATGATAGGATATGTTAATAAGGCATTTGATACAATAGGATACAAAGTCTTATGGATGATAATGAAAGAATACAATATAAGTGAGAAAACCAGGAAAATATGGATGTATGCTTATAGAAATAATAAAGTAAAAATGTTGGTATATGATTGACTAAGTAAAGAGGTACCAATAAGAAGGGGTGTGAGACAGGGATGTCCAATGAGTTGTATACTCTTTGCTTTAAATATGAATGTTATTGTCTTTGAAATAAATTATAAAATTAAGGAAGCAAAGTATGCAATGCCTGCAAGCTTAACAATCCCAGTCTTGTTAACTTATGCAGATAATATTGTAACTGAAGAAAACAAGATGTGGATAAAAGAAGTAATATGTTTAGAAGCAATAGGGATGATATTAAATAAAAACAAACGTAAAGGGTTAGAAGATTTAGTTAAGATGGGAATAATACCATTTTCAATGAATGAAATTGTTGTATTATGTCTAAACTTTGGAATAAGATTCTAAATAGGATGCAATGGGAAAAGATAATAGAGTTAAAAGGATATATTGCTATTTGTACATCTCCATCTTCATGTATTCATATATACATCTCCATTCCTTCTTTTCACACTATTAATCAGTCTCACTAATTCAACAGGCAGCACACTCACCTTTAATGCAAAAAGCTGTGGATTGTATTCCTTTGCCAGGTAAAGGAATTAATTTCTCCACTGCTGACACTGCATTGCAGCATAAAGAGGGAGCTGCATTACTGAGTGTGCTGTACATTGAATGAGACACTAAACAAAGGCCCCGTCTGCCTGGTTTGGTAGTAGCTCACTTGGATGTAAAATATCCTATGGCACTTATTTAAAAGAGTAGGGGTGCTTTACTAAGATTTGCATTCATTGTATACCATGTAACAAACTTTAAATCAGTAATTTGCATATTTATTATTTTACATTCATACTTAAAATTATTTACCAGTTATCAGCGCAAAAGAAATTAACTGAACAGTTCTATTTCTTTCATTCTTTTTTCTTTTGTATTTACCTTCTATCTTCCCACCCTTTCTTCCACAACCATCTTTTATTTTGGCTAATATACCATCATCTTCCATTTTCTTGTTATATGACAAATTTTCACATCTGTTTTCCATTGCACCCATTGTCACAAACAGCGCCATATCCTGTTGATCAATATCAAATTTCTTTACTTTATCATTCTTCCCATATAATATGATATTTATACATTTAAATCCTTTGCATCAATATACCTTTTAAATTTTTTCCCAAATTCTTTATTGTTTTTCTAATCCAGTGTTTTGTTTTGTTTTTTCTTCTCTACAGTAAACACATTCTTTCCATCATCACCTTATATTTCATATTCCCTTTCATCAGTAACTTGTCTAATAAAGTACTCCACAAAAATAGTCCACTTCATAAAAATTTTCAAACCCTTTAATTTTGTCCTTTATTGCCTTTTTTCATCTTATTTTAATTCCTTCCATGGGTATATAATTTTTCCTAAAATCACATTATACCATTATTTGATTCCTCATCAGTCTCACACACTTTTAACTTCCTTAATTTATTTTTATTGTTACATTTTTTCCTTCCATCTTGCCCTCTTTTTCTTTTCTTTTCCTTTTTTCCCATATATTTTTGTAACTTCCACTATGATGGGCCATAAGTGAATGCACCCAGGATTTTAATCCCAATCTGCATTTGCCCAAAACATCTTGCTGAAAAACATTTTTTAAGCACGTTTGCAGTGGGGTAAGACCCCCCCCAGCCACCCACATCACCTGAACTTATATGTACCAATTCTGAGGTTGCACTTATGCAGAAAGGAGGGAAATTCCCCCCAAAAGGGAATCACTTCTGGTACAACTCCATAAAAGTGATTCCCAGTGGAGGAACTCTGATCATTGGCAAGTTAAAGCTCAGGCAGCTGAAGCTCAAGAGTTCAAGATTTGTTCACTAGTAGGGTAATGACTTTTATATTTTTCATATCGTATCTTACTTATCATTTCATTTAGTCTTTCTTTTTCCTTTTGTCATTATTCAAAATAAATGTATAGATGCTAAATGCATCGCTGTATATTTTTTAAATTCAAACCTCCTTCTTCTTTTTTATAATAAATTATCCCTTTTCCGCTAGCATTTAGCCTTGGGCCTGAAATGAAGCAAAAAATGTCTCTAATAACCCTTCTCATTTTCCCTAATATATAAGTATTCAGCGTACACATCTTTTTCTGAAATGATAAATAAAAAACTTTTTCACCAAGCTAAACATTTTTTTGTTTCATTATCTCTCACTACACTGACTTATGACACTTTCATACGCACCAAAGGTCACTCAAGCAATCTTTATTTCCTCTTTTGTGAACTACATTCTATTTTTTTTTATCTCATCAAGTCTGTTGCACTCAGAAATTGTACTAGTAACTCGGTTAATGTAGAGCAAACACTTTGCTCATTAAGTAGCACAGAGCAGCTAGTTTATGTGTTGAGGAGCACTGCCCCTTGGATTTAATATTATATAGCCCAGTTTAGTCTTTAGTCGGCCCACTAGTAATCCCACATGCAGCACACCCTTGGAGCTCACCCAGTAAAGGACCTGACATCATGGATATGCACTTTCACAATTTCTCTGTGGCCAGTTTGTTGAATATGGGTATTTTGAGACAATGCAATTATTGTCTAAGGTTCTCTGATAACCATTTCATCTTCAAAGAAACAAATACAGTATGCGAGAGATGTATACACGCAATATATTTGTAGGCAAAAATGTTGCATACAATCATTATAACAATCTGGTTGTCAGAAACATGCATGCTACACCTATCACACATAGTACACACCCAACACAGAGATCTGCTTTTGCTGTGGCACTTACATACAATCTTCCCAAACCTCATAGACATCCCAGAATTACACCTACAAAAGTTATTCTCAGAGAACCTCAAAGCACTCAATGGAAAGAACACCTAACACTTCACATGCAGCAACACCCAGTGGGGCCTTAAGTATTAACTCTATAAGGCAAGCAAATACACTACCAGGGAATCTAGTCATAGTGGAATTCATTGTATGACATACAGATGCCCTACTTACCAAGCTGAAAAAGGAGAAAATAATGGCTATTTGCCTATCGGGGCCACAATCCATCAAATTATGCGTGCACTCAAGTCATAGCACCACAGGTATTAGCATGAATCAGTCATAGTCCAGGTAGGTATAAATGGCCTGAAACATACCTCCCTACACTTTTTGAAGAGAGATATTAAGGAGCTCTTGAACTATCTGTCCCAGGCTAGTATGAGCCTAACACTAAACAGCATTCTACCTTCCCCAAGGATGATGTCACAATACAAACAGAAGAGGACTGACTTTAATAACTGGCTTATTTTTTGGTGTCACTCTAAGGGATACAATATTTGTCAGAGTGGGAGGACATGGTTATTAAATCACGATGCTTTGCTAGAATGGCCTGTACCTGTCCCCTCTAGGGTTTTGAATAATGGATAAATCATTATCCTCCCACACTGAGCCTTTTTTAGGTAATTCCAAATTAACAAAACTTGCAACATAGCAAAATGTACCCATGGAAATCTTAGGGTGTTATTGCTTGATGCCACAAGTTTAAACAAGAAGCTCCACTCCCTGCAAGCTCTCTCACATTAGAGAATGCTGTCATCTTTGCAGTTACGAAGACATGGCTTAAAGCCACAGACAGTACCTTGACAATGCAAGGCTTCAGTGCCTTTCACACATTTAGACCAACAACTGAATCGACAAGGACTAAATGTGGAGGTATCTCATTCTACATCAATATCAAGCATACCTGTAGGTTGGTTAAACAGGATGAGGCACTGGAGTTCCTCTATGTCCAGATTACCATAATCAAAGTACCATACCTTATCCTAACAATCTATAGGTCACCCTGTATGTCCTACTAAATGCATAAGTTATACTTAGTGCTTCTGGAGATGAGCAGCTTTCAATGAAATACCATATTCATGGGGGATTTTAATTATTCCTCTATAAATTAGGAATCCTACGTGACCCCATATTTGCAGGTACAGAGATTCCTAGACTTTGTAAACACAAACACCCTGGATGAGTTAGTGTGTACATCTAGTAGTGGTATAAACATATTGGACCTGGTACTCACAAATATGGGAAAATGCTGTACATACCCCCTACTCCCACCTTGTCATGCCCTCTCTGGTAAGGTAAAACCAGAAAGCAATCTCCTTCAAAATAAGAATCAATTCTACAAACCCAGTAATAGTTAGGAACTACTCCAAGACAAACTACCTTTTATTAAGTGATGACCTGTCAAGATTTCAAGCTGTTCCAAACCCAGATAACATAGCAGACAATTTGAAATTATTCACAGAAGCTCTATACAACCATGTCAGTGATTGCAGAGAGGCTGCTGTACCTACCAGAAGTAATCCCAAAACTAGCTCAAAAAACAGGGTTCCTATTAAGTTATTGAAAGATAATGTAATTAAACACTCAGAACTTCGAAACAGCCACATTTTGAAGATTGCATTGTGGAATCACAGTACAGTGAAGATTGGGATACTTGCCCTTTCCTCACTGTAGTGCAATCTCGGAGTTGGAATATATATTTAGCAGGGGATGTGGGGGGCACAGCCCCCCACAATAAAAGCTTTGGTATGCGGTTGTTTCAATGTTTTGAGCGCTCAATTACGTTATCTTTCGATAACATAATATGAACCCCAAAAAACAAACTACCCTATCCAAAATTAAACAGGTTGAACAACAAAAGGAAAAACGTTGCAGCTAAAATTAAGAAGAGTAACACAAAAATGATAAAATCTCTCTCATCAAACTGAATAAACTAAGAACACTAATTAAGTCCAAGAAATTAAATTTTGAAGTAAATATAGTGTCTCAGGCCAAGGACAACCATAAGGCCTTTTTTAGCTATATCTGAAACCTCAAAAGCAGCAGGCAACAGTGCACCAAACTGCTGCAAATGGAGCCATGCTCACTGAAATGGGAGATATAACAAATTTTCTGGCTGACAAATTAATCTCTAACTTTGCCCCATTCTCACCCCCAGCTGCCCCACAAAAAATACCATGTGACATAATCCCTCCAACTATAAGTAGAAAGCAGGTATTAGATACATTCTCTAAGGCCAAAAATACAACCTTGATGGCTCCATTAATATCCCAGAATGATTCCTTAATAGCCTTAAAAATGACACATCAGGGCCTCTGTTGTCACTCTTCAATATTAGCTTCTTGACAGACTTCATGCTACATGAATGGAAGATTGCAACTGTCATAACTCTGCATAAGGACGGACCATCACTGTATCCTAGGAACTACTGACTCATTAGTCTGACTAGTCTTATATGCAAAGCTACAGAAGGAATTATCATGGAAATTATTAACAATGACAGAGGAAACCTTCAGACACTAGACCCAGAGCCAGAAATTGGTAAAATGGGGCCATAGGCAGGGTAATGGATCGGGGACCCCCATCCACCCTCCCCCCAGCCATTCCAGTATCCCATTACTTGGCTATTTCCCCCCAGTTACCATAAACACTGCTAAAAACTGTAAGCATACATACTATCTGTCTTCTTTACTTCTACAATGATTACAGATATTTGGATTTAATTTAAAATTTTTATTTAAAATTTTACAGCACAAACACTGATAGACATTTGTTAAAAAAAGAAAAAAATACAGTCTCACAGTAAAAACAGACTTAGTATAGACAGTAAAGTTCTCTGTCCTTGAAACTCACATTCATTGAAACAGCATTGAAACCTACATTCAAAGAAAATGCATCTGGTCAGTGGCGGATTAAGTTTAACTTTGGGCTGTTTTCAAACCATAGCCCCTTTTTGCATATTTTTAGGACCATGCATATATGCACGTGTTCTTTGATGCACCTTCCTGAATGTTCATAGGTTGGTACTAGGCTATCGGCCCTAGGGCCTATACAAGCCAAGCCATAACAATTCCCTGGCTGTTTCTTCCCACACTATTTACTTCCTGGACCCCTGTCTAGCAAGGCAACTGATGTGAACCCCGGGGTGAATTTCCTTTCTCCCATCCAATTGTCAAGGTTCCTTTTGAAAAGGGCCAAAGAGGCGCTCAGCTTGACATGTATGGGCAGCCTGTTCCAGAGTCTGGGAAGTCTCTAGGTCAGGAACCTATCCCTCCAGCATGTTTTGTTTATTGTGATGACAAGGTTTAGATCCCTGGAGTGTGTGGCTCTGAGGGATTGGGATTTCTTTAAGTGTAGCATGTCCAACAGCTCTGGGTTTGACATGGCCTTGTATGTTAAGCAGAGATCGCCTCTGAGTAGACGATATGCGACAGAGTATAGCTGGAGTTTTTTAAGGCAGTCAACATAGGGCATCTACTTTAGGCCTGTGATTCTTTTAGTGAGGTATTTCTGTGGCCTTTCCAGTTGTTGCAGGTATCTTGAGAGGTACATACCAAATGAGGCATTGTATTCTATAATGGGTCTAATGAGGGATGAGTACAGTGGGACAATGACCTCCTTTTTTCTAGATGAAAAGCATTTAGTGATGAGGTATGCCACATAGAAGTATTTCCTGACTGTTGTGGCGATGTGGTTATCGAAGGTGAGACCACTGTCCACCTGTGTCCCTAAGTCTCTTATCACACTTTTGGTGTTTAGTGTACTGCCACCTATGTGGTAATTCATGGGTACATGTTTTTTCCCAAAGGCGATAACTATACATTTCTTGGCATTGAGCTTGAGCCCATGGCTCTGGCACCAAGCATCTGTTTCTGTAAGGCACTTTTGTAGAGTATCCACATTATTTGAAGATTCAATAATGGCTCCCAGTTTGCAGTCATCTGCAAACTTTGTTAGCCAGAATCCCGTAGTATTGGCATATACTTCAGAGAAGTAGATGCCAAACAAGAGTGGTCCCAGGACTGAACCCTGAGGTACACCACTTGCCACTTGTCTGGAGCTAGATTTGGAGACAGGTACTTTTACAGTGTGGGTTCTGTCAGTAAGCCAGTTGGCAACCCATCGAGTGATGTAGAGATTAATGCCCAGCTTAGTAAGTTTATCTATGATTCCAGAGTGGGGGATGGTGTCAAAGGCCTTGGCAAGGTCCAGATACGCTGCATGGACCACCTTACCCTCATCCACGCCTCTGGAGACTGATCTGAAGAAGTCAATCGGGTTCAGGAGACAAGATTGGCCCTTCACAAACCCAAACTGGGTGGGGTCCAGTGTTTGAAGGTTGCCAATGTCTTTGTTTATAAGTTCCATGATAAGCATTCCAAGTATTAAATTATATTCCTTTTATAATATAGCATTACTTGTAAGAGGGTATTTTAAATTTGTAATTTTGAACATTTTCCCACCAAGCAATGAAACAGAAACGGTATGAACCAATAATGACAACACTAGTCATTTCAGAATGAACATTTCAACCACAAAAGGGCCCTCAAATATCTGATATTACAACCCACTAATATCAGCCAATATGCATAATCTCTGAAGAAGTAAAATCATCTGAGATCATCTGAATAATTCCACTATAAAAATCTGTAACTAATGGGGTGACCATAGGTGTGGAGCATCAATTTCCGATGTTTAGTGCTTACAAGTTCTGAATAAGTGCTGAGCATGAATAAGCAAATTTAAGTGCTAAAACTAAGAATCTGTATCTGCACTAGACGAGTTACAGGACAGAAACAAGTGCAAATGCAGGCTTTCAAATCAGAAAGTTGAGAGAGATGGAAGAGATTGCCCAAACGGCCAATAACTACAATTTCTGGGCCAGAACCACTCCTTATGTGGTAGACAGGTTACCTAGTGCTTACCACTCCCACTGATAAGCTAGAAGGATTCCCTCCAACACAGAAAGGCTTGGGGGGCTCAGCAGCTTACATACAGTCCTGGATTCAGCAAATCTGTATCTGGAACACTAGTTACAGGAAGGGTAGGAAACAGGCTTACTGTTTGGTATCTACTTCTCTGAAGTACAGGCTAACACAGAAGGCTGCTGGCTAATGAAGTTAGCAGATGACTGCAAACTAGGAGCCATAGTCAAGTCCCCAAATGATGTGGACATCCTACAGAAGGGCCTCGCTGATACAGATGCCTGGTCTCAGAGCCATGGCCTCAAGCTCAATGCCAAAATGTGCAGTGTCATCCCCTTTGGTAAAAACTCTATACCCATGAACTACCACATAGGCAGCAATCTACTTAACACCAAATGCGTGATAAGAGACCTTGGGACCCAGGTGGACAGTAGTCTCTCTTTTGATAGTCACATTGCCACAGTAGTCAGAAAGTCCTTTTAAGTGGCACACCTCATCATAAAAGGGTTCTCATCCAGGAAAAAAGAGGTCATTGTTCCCCTCTACTCGACACTCAGACCCATTATAGAGTACAACACCCCTTTTGGAATGTACCTCACAAGACATCTGCAGCAGCTGGAAAGGCCACAGAAGTACCTCACAAAGAGGATTACTGGCCTCAAACAAATGCCCTATACTGACCACCTCAAAAAACTCCAGCTTTACTCCGTAGCATATCGCCTACTCCGAGGTGATCTCTGCCTAACATATAAAGCTATGCCAAACCCAGAGCTGTTGGACATGCTACACCTAAAGAAATCCCAATCCCTCCGAGCTACATGCTCTAGGGACCAAAACCTTGTCACTACAATAAACAGGACATGCTGGAGGGATAGATTCCTGTCCCAGAGACTTCCCATACTCTGAAACAGGTTACCCATCTATGTCAAGCAAAGTTCTTCATTAGCACTCTTCAAGAAAAATCTTGACGAGTGGATGGGAAATAGGAAATACACCTTAGGGATTACTTCTGTGTCTCTGCTCGACAGTGGCACAGGAAAATAACTTTTTTGGGTGGCGTATGCCAGGGAACCTTGTTGGCTAGGCTTACGTAGGCCCTTGGGCTGATAGCCTAGCACCTACCTATGGACCTATGAACCTATAATGAAGAGATTGCTACCAGCAAACACTTTATATGTTAGTGTTTCATCTACAAATTCATTGCATGCCGTCCTTGAAGAATAAATTGTGTATGTTATATTAAAAAAAATGGTAAACTGCTAATATTGCAATAGGGAATGGATGGAAAATGGACAAGTTCATAGTCACAAGGCATCTCATCCAAAGGAAGATACACTCAGGATCACAAAATCCCCCCATTAAAGTACAGCACATCATCAGCAATTTATCTACACTGCATGGGAGTAGAAGGCTAAAATGCAAGTACACTACCAGTTGTGCTACTAACAGTACTTTCAAATTCTCTAGCCCGAAAAGTAACAACCATTTGCTACACAAAACAGTTGCACATTGAAATCAGACTTAGCATGAGCAGCAGTAAACGTCTCTTCCACTGATGCTCACAATTCATTGCAAATGTACTGAAGCTCAAATTTCCTTGCAAATGTACTGAAATTTGTGTCCGAAGCTATAAAGCCCTTGCAAATTTACTGAAGCTCAAATTTCCTTGCAAATGTACTGAAACCTGCAATTTCTTGCAAATGTTCTGAAGCTATAAAGTCCTTGCAAATCTACTGAAGCTCACAATTCCTTGCCAAAACTCATAGTTGGTGTAGAGGATTTGGCTCTTGTCACCTGTAGCTAAGATACAGAATTTGAGCCTGGTTAAATTAACTAACATGTCTCCTCTGACTAGGACATTTCACACACAGACACACACACACCAGTTTAATAATGAATAAAAATCTCCTACATGTTTAGCATATCCAGTTAAATGTATGTGTGTCATCCTAATGTACCTGGTGGACCTCTTTTAGAAGGTTATCAAGGCAATGGATGAGGGCAAAATGGTCTTGGTGAAGTTCTCAATGATGTTGACTGCTTACCTTGGCCTAGATAAGCCATTTGATGCAATAATATTAAAAATATTAATGGAATAAAAAATGTTATGAAAATTCAAGGACACGAGTTATGATAAATGGAGAGATGGAAAAATAGGTATTAAAATGATGGGATGCCCAATGAGTATGTGATAATTTGTATTGGTAATGAGTGCAGCAGTACAAACATGCATGGGTGAAATGAGGGAGACAAGATGTATGACAGAAAGAAATGTTATATTAACAATATGTATTACATATGCAGATGATTTAGTTCTAATAATTAAAAGAAAGGGATGGATATGTGAGGATGCAATAAGGATTGAAAAGCTGTTAAAAAAGCTGGTCTGCATTTAAACAAAATAAGTTCATAAGTTCATAGGTTCATAGATGTACACTAGGCTAACGGCCACTGGGGCCTTTATAAGACTAGCCATGTAACCCAAAAGTATCCCATGAATTATTGTGCCTTGTATGTTAGTTTAAGCATGTATGTTAGTTAGGGCATGATTTAATGGCTGCCTCTGTCCATCATGGACAAAGATGTCAGAGCTTGGGTGATTTTCCGATTTCTCATCCACTGGCCCTGATTGCACATGAATAGGCTTAAGGAAGGGCTCTTCTTCACATTGATTGGAAGACTATCCCAGAGAATTTGGATTCTCGGGGATACACACCTGCCCCTCCAACATGTCCAATTTAAATTGCAAGCAAAGCAACATCTAAATTCTTAGATGCAGTACTTCTGTTGCTGTTCATTTTGTGGATGTGCAAAAGGTCCATCAGCGCAAGATCCAAGGATGCCTTATATGTGATGCATAAATCGCCTCTCAGCTATATTTAGGAAACAGAGTATAGAGCTAGACCTTTGAGGCATTCTGCATAGGACATTGTGTATACACTCTGTATTCTTTTTTTGTGAGGAACCTCTGTGGATGTTCTAGATGCTGTATGTGCCTGGTCAGGTACATACAGAAAGGGGTATTATATTAAAAAGATGGCTCTCATGATGCCTGAGCACAGCGGCATGATGGCTTCCCTGGATTTAGTTGCCATGCTCTTACTTATATGTTGAGAGACATAGAATGGTTTTCTTACAACCTTAGACACATGTTGGTCAAAAGCCAGGTTACTGTCTACATAGTCCCCAAATCCCTGACTACTGTGTCTACTTTTAGGAGTATTTTATCAATGAGGTAGTTTCCCTGGGTGGTAGATTTCCTATAAGGTAATATTGTGTATGTCTTTGCTTTGAGTTTTAAGCTGTTTCTTTAGCACCAGTCATTTGTTTGAGTTAGATACTCCTGTAAGATGTTAGTGTCTTGGGGAGGTTCTATGATTGTTTCCAACTTGAAATCATCTGCATCTTGGTAAACTGGACTGTCTTGTCATAGGTCTTAACATTTAAAAAATAGATGCAAAAGAAGAGTGGACCCATTGCAGAGCCCTGGGGGACTTCACTGGTGACTAGCTTCTTTATGGAGGTAGTCCTTCCAATCCTAACTTCATGGGTCCTGTTTGTGAGTTAGCTGGCTCTCCAGCAAATTACATAGAGGTTTATGCCTAATTCTGTGAGTTTCTTTACAAAACCTGAGTGGGGTATTGTATCAAATCTCTTAGCTAGGTCAAGGTAGGCAGTATGCACCATTTTGGTCTCATTCATTGTCTTGGTTACCTTCTCAAAGAAGTCCACCAGGTTCAATAGGCATGACCTACTTTTAATAGAAATAAACTGTGATGGGTCCAGTGCCTGAAGGTCTCCTATGTCATTGTTAATCATTTTCATGATAATTCTTTCCATTGCTTTGCATATAGAACTAGTCAGACTAATGGGTGCGTAGTTCGCGGGATCCAGTGATGGTCCACCCTTGTGCAGTGGGATGACTATTACAGTTTTTGTTCACATGGAACAAAACCTGACCAGAGGCTATGGGTGAATAGTGACACTAGTGGCCCTAATAGGTCATTTTTCAGGCTATCTAGAAGACATCCTGAGATATTATTAGCCTTTCAAAGCTATATTCTTGGCATCAGAGACCTCATCTAAGACCTTCTCCCTGCTGATACTTGGAAGGATTATGTTAGATGATATTTCCTGAGGGGGTTTTTTTGGGGGGGGTGGCGAGGGGGTAAAGTAGTAGCTAACTTTGTTATATTTTCCAGTTCTGTGAATTTGGCTCCATATGTTAACAGTCTGGCACACTGAAGGCCTTTTGTTTGTCTTGGCCTGGGACACTTTATTTACCTCAAAATTTGCTTTGTTGGATTTAATTTGTTCTCTTAGTTGTCTATTCAGTTTGATGAGAAAGTTTGTATCATCTTTGATGTTATACTTCCTAAGTTTTTAATTGGAGAGGCAGCATTCTCCCATATCTGTGAGTACCAGGTTCAATATGTCTGTAACTGTAGTAGGTGCCTGCACTAACTGGTCCAGGGTATTTATGTTTGCAAAGTCTGGGAATCTTTGCACCTGCAAATTTGGGATTAAGTCAAATTCCCAGTTTATAGAGGGATAAATAAAGTCCCCCACAAATATGTCTTTTGGTTGAATGATTAGTCTGCAACAAGTCTAAGTATGAGCTATAGGCAGATCTCTCAACCTTCCATCTCCAGAATGTGGAACGCTACCTCTCCTAATGTGGAACAAATGGGTAAAATGTGGAACACTTACTAATGGCTCACTAACAACTTCAACTAGAAAGTTCATAGGATAGTTAAAACATGTTACACTCTACTTATAAAATGTGCTTTTGATGAATTAATATGATTTGGTATTATTTACCATGGATATCCGTTAAAAAATTCTTAACACGTGTGACAGACCTTTTCAATGTATAACAATGAGGAACATGAACTTTTTAAGGCGTAAAAGGAAATGTTCCTCATAATGAGGTACACTTGAGAGGTATGGCTATAAGTGTCATCTGACTTAAAGGGTGACCTATAGATTGGTAGGATAGAGTATGTGACTTTGTCTATGGTAATCTGGACCTGGAGAAACTACAGTGCTTCATCCTGTTTAACCAGCCTAGAGGTATAGTTGTTATTGATGCAGATTGAGAGACCTCCACCTTTAGCATGTCTTTGCAGTTACTTGTCTAAAACTGTGGAAGACACTGAAGCCTTGAACTGCCAGGGTACTCTCTGCAGCTTTAACCATGTCTTAGAAACTGCACATATGTCCGCATTCTCCAAAGTGAGAAGAACTTGAGCTTCTTATACATATTTTAAAAAAATATTTGCTGAAAGAAATGTATGGACTGTGGGTTGGGAGCACTGAATATCATGTTGGTTTCCTCACTTCAAGAGGCTTCAGTGGAGTTCACCTCTGCTATCTCCATTTCTGGACCCTGGAAGTTGACTTTTACTTTCCAATCTGCATTATATCTTTAGAAGTATTTTCCTGTTAAGTTGACCTGGATCTCTATTCCTGTCCCACCCTCCCACCATAATATATATTGATGCCATTCTCACTTTGATCTTCTGTAGCTCCACAGGCTTGGAGGGGGAAAGTGTTGAGGGTGTCTGCCTATTTTATGAGAGAGATTCAGTGCAGTCAATTAAGTTTCCTGAGTTAACAGTAATTTCAGTGAATAGTTCTTTATGAGGTATGGCTTTTTTGCACTATATCTTTCCACTTGCTCTGTTGAAGTGAAAGTATGCATTTCATTGTCTTTTGCTAGATATAAATGTGATGGCTTCTACTCTAGGCCAGTAATCAAGGAGCCTCAATCCTCACCACTGACACCAATGAGTGACAGCTATTAGAAACAAAAATGGATACGCACAGATGCAGCTCTCTATATCAAGCACAGTTTCCCTTAAGAGCACACAGTGAGCATATGCCAGACCTGGAGGTCGACTCTCCATCTCTCTTCAGACCCCAAGCAAGACTCCACACTGACCACTTTGGAGCTTTGTGTCCCTCTTCCCAGTAGCACACACACACACACACACACACACACACACACACACACACACACACACACACACACACACACACACACACACACACACACGCACACATGCACACACTCACACATGCACACACACACACACACACACACACACACACACACACACACAAACATAAACACACACACACACACACACACACACACACACACACACACACAAACACACACACTTGGATATTTGATCTTCACACAGACACACACACACACACACACACACACACACACACACACACACACACACACACACACACACACACACACACACACACCTGGGAAAGGCTGGCATGGATTTACCAGCTGTGTCCCCTCTGCCCAGACTATAAGGTAAATATGCTGCCACCAGTCAGCTACTCTAAGGTTCTTACAAGCATATCCACTTATAATGAATAAAATTAATACTAATACAAATGGTCGAGTTCGACCAATGCAGTAAGGCTTTCAGGAGCAGTCACAGTGTCACTAAAATAAGCATCTGTTAAAAGTATTCTCTAAAAGACCAGCTACAATGAAAGGTATAGAAATATTTAATAATAAATAACAAAATAGAAAACATGAGAATACTGAATATCTACTTACAATAAACACCTGAGTTTCAGTCACATGAGATATAAAAATAACACAGTTGGATAGATTCACACAGATGCAGAAAAGTAATACTTAACTAATCTCAATGTATTTTCCTAACTGATCTAAAGAATTACTGTTCTCTAGTTAAGTTACTTACTACAGCAAGGCAAGATGAAGTGTGTTGAGATGCTTATACAGCAAGGTAAGATGAGGTGTGTGGTTGTGTGAGATCTCTGAGAAAGATCGTTCTTATCAGGTTCTGAATTACAAAGTGCTACTGTGAGAGTTCCAGAATATCTCTCACTAATATCTAAAAAAATAATAATTTCAGTGCCAGTTATAGAATTACATCACAACTGGTCACCTGACTCTACTACAATACACACCCATAACTTTGCTAAGATCTGTTGCAGGATCTGAAAGCTATAAAACAATTTAAAAAATGTCCACCCTTCCAGGGTAGCAATTAGTCCACTGCTAAGGACAATATAGCAAGATTCCTAGTCCTGGTTTTCCTAGACATTTTTGTTTCTGGCTGCAATCAGACTTGCAATATAAAATCTTTATGGCCTAAATCAACCCATTTAATTTTCAACCTATTTTTCAAGATGAGTTGAACTGGGATTAGCCTCTTTCCTTCCAGAATTTTCTGTCAAAACATACATTTAATCAGCAATAATAATAATAATAATAATAATAATAATACTGTCTGACATACATGTATATCTCTCATCTGTCCAGCAGGACCCACTGTTGGTGCATTTTTAACACAAGCCACTTTAAAAATAGATTTTTAACTGAAGCTTCTGTAGATATCAGTGTTATAGTCAAATGACATAAAATTCTTTACAAAACTCCAGCTAGCTTTGTTGGCATATGTTACACATGCACTGCCCTACTCTCCCTGGCACAGAAGGCACTACCTCATATCATTATATATTTCCCCCCTTTGAAGACTTAAGTTAGTTTTTCAAGTGACCATGGAAAAACATCATTTGAGAGAAATTGGCCTGTTTGGGAACACAATAACCTATACCCTGTCTTGACAGCCCATCTGCATTGGCATTGCTGTTCCCACTATGGTGCTGCATTGTCATGTCATATGTCTGCAACCCTACGCTCCACCTTAATAACTTTGAATTTTGCTGGCTGGCACAATGTACCCATGTTAAGGGATTGTGGTCTATAACCACAGTGAATTTCCTTCCATACAGATAGGGCTAGACATTCTTTTTTCTACAGCTGCATAACATTCCTCCCTGGGTTGGAGACTATGGCTGAGATATACAACTGGGTGCTCTTCTCCCTCTAAGGAAACCTGGCTGAGTACAGCCCCCACCCCACGTGTTGAAGCATCATCCTGAACAACAAATACTTTGCTGTAATCTGGACTGGCTAACACAGGGGAGCGTCCCAAAGCCTCATTTAGCATTTGGAATGCCTGCACACAGGCTGGGGCCACACTACTTTATCTGGCTGTTTTTTCATCATCAGGTCTATGAGTGGATCAGCTGTTGTACTATAACTGGGAACAAATTTCTATACTACCTTACTGTCCCCAAGAATGCCCTCACCTGCATTTTAGTAACAGGGGCTAGCCACGCTTGTATAGCTTCCACTTTGGCATGTTCTGGTCTGATCTTACCACTCCCACCCTCTCTATGTCCCAGGTAGAGGACTTCTGCCATTTCCACCTGACACTTACTGAGCTTAATGGTTATCTCGGTCCTTTGCAGTCTGCCTAGGACCTCCATATTGATAAGGCTTCATCATGTTAACATGGTACAGTTTGTGCCTCTGCTTTCTGCCAAGCAGGTTTACAATGTAAATAACATCACTGACCTTCCTTACCACTTCAAAGGGTTCTTCCCAAGCTGCCTGCAGCTTATTGCGTCTGACAGGAATGAGCAATATAACCTGCTGTCCCACAGCATACTCTCAGGGTCAAGCATTCCTGTCATACCAGACCTTATTATGCTGTTGGGCTCCTGTCAAGTTCTCCTAGGCCAAGCCCATGAGCTCTTTAAGCCTTGTCCTGAGCTTTAGGACATATGACATAAGAGACTCCTTGTGGGATTCACACTCACCCTCCCACTTATCACAAATCAAATCTAAGCCCCCTCACCCTATGCCTATACAGAAACTCAAATGGTGAAAAACGTGTGAATTCCTGGGGTAGCTGCCTGTATGCAAACAGCACGTGGGGTAAATATTTGCTCCACTTGCTCTTAAACTGGTCTGCAAATGCCAGTCCCATGGTCTTTAGTGTATAGTTTAACCTCTCCACAAGACCATTAGCTTGGGGATAGTAGGGGGTGGTCTTTAGTTGCTTCCCCACAGCACTTCCACAGACAAGCCAACACCTCTGATATGAAATTACCACCTCTACAGTCAGCATTATTCTCGGAAAACCTACCCTGCTGAAAATCTCTAATAAAGCATTTGCCACCTTCTCTGCCTGGATTGAAGACAGAGCTACCACCTCAGGGTATCTAGTAGTATAATCTACTACCACCAGGATATGCTTCTTCCCTGTGGAACTTGGGGTATTCAGAGGCCCCACGATATCCATAGCTACCCTCTGAAATAGGTCTTCAATCACAGGCAAGATATCAAAGGAGCTCTGACCTTGTCTCCTGCCTTGCCTACCTTTTGGTACTGATCACAGGTCCTACAGTACCCTAGCACATCCCTTGCAATCCCAAGGCTATAAACATTCTGCATAATACATCTCTTGGTATACTATACAAAGGGAATATCATGGGCTATGGCTAGAAGTGCCAAATGGTAGACCCTGGGCACTACCAACTGCTGTATTACCTCACTCTCTAGCCATCCCTCAGTGGTTCACTCTTTATACAATAACCCTTTGTTCCAGTATGCAAATTTCCCTTTTCCTTTAGAATCTGTTGCCTTAGCTACAGTACCTCTCACAAGCCTCGTAAGGTAGGGTCCAAAAGCTGAGTTTGTCTCAACTCTACCTATGTGATCCTTCTCAGTTCCCTTTCCACAGGAAGCCTGGTAACTTTTTACAGTGGTGCCTCACTGTCAGCCTGGGTACTACCACTCAACTCTGTCCTTGTAGTCACCCTGTCCATGGGAACATCAGTACCTGCTAGCAATTGTGGTTCACTTTCAGGCTCACTGCTTCAGGGTAGCTCTCTCCCTGAAATAGCCACATCATCAGCCGCAGCTTCAGGTGTGGGGTCTGTCTGGGTCTCCCCCAGGTTACCAGATCCACATGCCTGTCTCCAAGCCTAACTGCATGTAACTGCATGCATGCAAGGTACTACATTATCAAAATTATTCCCTATCAAGACATCTGCAGGGATATCCTCAAACATACCTACTCACTTGTTCCTTTTCCACCCTTCCAGTCAAGTTGAAACCTGGCCAAAGGTATTTGGAATGGGGTCTCTCCTAAACCTAAGACTGGAGTGGACTTACCAAGCACGTACCGCTCCTCTTTAACCATTGCAGGCTTCTCAATGGTTATGTCGGAGGCTGTGCTCTCTTAGTAGTGGACTGTCTTCTATCCACTAAAATGGGATATAACCTCTGGTGATAGTTTGGTAACCCTGCTGTCTCCAGACAACTTACCACTGGAATGCTGTTATTCCCATTTGCTGCTGCCCTCACCTTTTGTTCTCCACCTTGCTTCAGTGGAGATTTGTATGATACATGGCCCCTCTGGTTACATTTAAATCATCTAACCCTTTATCCTGGCCGTGTACCTGAACTAGTGTCTTCCCCTGTTCTAGTGAACTCTGTTGGGGTGGTGTAGGCTGCCCACCATGGGTTCCCTTATATACATGTGCAGCACTGGGTATCCCCTTCTTGTGCAGTAGTGCCCTGCTTGCTGAGTAGAGATCCCCTTTTCTCCTCAGTTCATCTGCAGAATTACACTCCCAGTCTGCCAACCAGATTCTCATGTTCTCAGTCAAAGTGCTAAGGGCTATTTCCCTCACCAAAAGGTCTGCCAGTCTTTCAAAAGTGTTGAACTGACACTCACTCACCCACCTATGAAAACAAGTGCTTAACTCAGCAATATAATCACACACACTTTCATCTGCCTTGTGTCTGTGTTCACAAAACTTTTTCTGTAAGCTTCAGGTATTAACTTAAAATATTCCAACAAATATTGTTTAACTTTATCATTTAGAAACAGCAGCTACAGCTTTACTATGGAGTAAGTGGGGCAGGAACCGTTCTCAGAGCCCTTGGCCAACATTATACTGTTTACATACTTTCAAATATATGAATAAAACTATCAAAATTATCACCTTCTGTAAACTGTGGAAGAAATTTACTGACCTTTATTAGTTCTGGGGATTGGTTATTCCCTTTCCCATTATTTGCATGACCCTGATGAAGAATCTCTCTCTCTCATGATGGCACTGTTTCTCATTTTCTTCAGACACCAAATGCCACAGTCTCTCTCCTGATTCTAATTCCATCAGTTGTGCCCTTTTTTCAGCCTCCAAACATCACAGTGACTCTGCTGATTCTAATTCCAAAAGTTTGGCCTCTAGTTCAAGTCTCTTTAACTCCAGACAGATTTTTAAGTCCTCTGAGGAAAAGTTGAACTGTCCAGTTTCTGAAGGCTGCACATCTCCATCACCAGACTGGTTGCCAGTCCATACTGCAGCTGTACCAGTCTTTGGGCTGTGCACACCTTGGCCAACTGGTTCTTTGTCAGCGTGCCATAATCTTCTACTGACATCTTTGCCTGCGTTCCCTAACTAAACTAAACTATCAAAAATAAATACAACTGTTGTGAGAATGAAACTCTTGTTTGCCTTCTGGCTGCTGATAGTACACACACCTTAGTTGACAACTGCCCACAGGCTATGGAAGTTCAATTATATTGCTCCTGTATTATTTTAAATGCTGCTGTGAGAGTAAAAGGACCAACTGCCTCTGACAAAGAAAGTATATTCATGTTTTCTTGAGAGTGCCACAGTAAAACTATATATATATATATATATATATATATATATATATATATATATATATATATATATCCAATAAAACCACAAAAGGTGCACTGAAAGTGACCCGATAAAGCCACGGACAAAGGCAACTAGTATATATAATGTTTTATTAAAGAAAAATTCACACTAAAACACTCCATCTCCATTAACGCTGTTTGAAAATCCATTTTTGTTTCATCACAGTTCATCAGATGTGGGTTAGAGTGAAAGACAGCCTTTTTGTATACAATCAAACCTGTAACCAATCTTTATTATCTTTATATCAAAAGCTGCAAGCTGGATTGGGCCACTTGGCCCAATGCAGTTAACTAGGTCACCTAATGCTGGCTCCAGCTCTGCATAGGTGTTCCTTGTACAAGGACTTACCACACTGTATATCTCTGTTTAGAAATCACAGAGAACTATGGTATATGATTCTAATGTACATCATTCCTCCTCCATGAGGGCACAGTGTTTATAAATCCCACTCATAGTGTCTTTACCAGGTATGTGAACTCTGAGCAAAAAATGCAGAGTTGTGCCATCTGTGATGAATACCCAGCAATAATCCAAAGTAAAAGACACTGATACACCCAGATTCAGGTCAGTCATAGTGCATAGTAGATAAAAAGTGGTTACAGGTCAAAGGAGCCATGTATCTCATATGTGGGGACTGCTATTCCTTATTTCTTCAAATAATCAACCTGAGCAGACACAAATGCAGTTATGAGGAGTGTGCTAAAGTCAATATTTTGGAAAAAGACACTACTTGGTATTCAAATATCATACAATGGTCCATAATATACAAGTCAGAAACTTAAAAGAAAAACATATAATGTCCATTGAACACTGTTCACAGTTGAAATGTAAAGAAAAATGAACTATCGACACTAGGAAAAAATCTTACTTGAAAAAGGTGTAGCAAAAATTAGTCATAAAATCCCCAATGGCATTAGTTCCCTACAAGAAAGCCTAAAACAGATTAATAACTGGTGCCAGAGTCACAGTCTAAAACTCAGAATCAAGAAGAACATACTAATCTTTTTTTGGAAAGACAACCACCCCTGCAAATTACTATATTGATAATTAACAACTATGAGTAGATCCAGTGATCAGGGATCTGGGAACACATATAAACAGTGGCATGGCATTTGACCATCATGTGTCTAAGGTAGTAAGGAAATCATTCTATACTGTACAACCTATAAGCAAGGGTATGGCATCCAGGTCCAAAGATCTCATTGTTCTATTGTCCTTAGCCTTCATTAGACTAATCATTGAGTAGAATGACCCCTTTAGTATATACCTGACCAGGTATGTGCAACAACTGTAGTGTCTTCAGAGATTCTTCACACAAACTATGTGGACCACTTCAAAACCTTATCTTTATACTCAGTCTCCTACAGACTGCTAAGAGGAGGCCTATGTCTGACCTATGAAGTATCTTCTGATCCAGCCTTAATAGAAATTTTAGAATAGAGAGCTGTGTTGTACCTTTCAGAAGCATTTCCAAGGACTGAACGTGCATATAAATAGCAAGCACATGTTAGCTTCAGTGCCATTTTGAGAGTGCAGCCAGAGAGTGAGAATATATGAGTGAAAGAGCTAGTTTGTTTATATGTTTATCTTAGTTAAAGTTATTAAGCCTCAATCCTGACATGTTTGTACATAATAAAGCTGCTTGAAAAAGAACCCACAAGGCTTGTCTATTTCATCCTGATTGGACGAGTGACCTAGCTGGGTCAGAGGCCATTGAAAGAGAGCGTTCATCTGTGTATGCACCAGCAGTATATGAGGGAGAAGGTGAAAACTGTCATATTGTTGTACAGGCTGAATCAAGAGAAGACCATGGCTGTTTGAAATGCCAATTAAAGGAAATGTGTAACCCCCAGACAAATATTACATTAGAGACGCATTTGTTTTATACAAGAGATCAGAAACCAGGGGAAATTTTTGCAGCTTATATTACTGACCTGAGAAACAAAGCTAAAACATGTTGGTTTGGTGATTTAAAAGATGAGTTGATAAAGGACAACCTTGTATGTGGTATTAATAGTGCTGCAGTGAGACAAATGTTGCTTCGTAACAGTGATTTAATACTAAGCAAGGCTATTGAGATTTGTCAAATCTATGAAGTTAGAAGAAAGGCACACAAGTAAGTATGGTTGCAAATGATAAGAGCATGGTTTCAGCAGGCTGCAGAGCAAATGTAAACAGCATGCAAAATGTGGTTAGCAAAAGCAGGCCTAAGCACAGGGCAGTCTGCCCCTGTGTGTTATCCAGGGCGGAATTGTAGTCTTCTAGTAAATTCCAAGACTAACTCAGTAAAAAAATCATGCTCAGTGCAGTACAAGGATGAATCAGCAAAACCCA
Source organism: Protopterus annectens (assembly GCF_019279795.1). NCBI lineage: Eukaryota > Metazoa > Chordata > Ceratodontiformes > Protopteridae > Protopterus > Protopterus annectens. The sequence goes on along the minus strand of NC_056731.1, from coordinate 1,548,399,201 downwards.
AAAACAGCTTTATTGTTAGCTATCACAATTGTGGTGCCAATCATAAGTCTAAAAGAGAAATATGCTTAGCATTTGGTCAGCAATGCCACAAGTGTAAAAAATAGATCCATTTTCAAAAGATTTGCAAATCAAGTAAACCTCACACAATTATAAACAAGGGTCACTTAAAAAGCAAGTTGATCATATAGAAAGATGCAATTCAATTTCTATGTAGACAAGCCCTGGGATTCAATAAAGCTTACATGGAATGTAAGAATAGTGCAGCCATTCCTGCATGGAATATGGCCACTGAGCGATCCAGTAAACAAGCCCGGGGACGTGCACAAGCCTGGCAGAACTATTCCCACATGGACACAACTGAATATTGCTAATTACCTCATTTGCTGGTGAAAACCATGAAAATTAGGTGAATTAGCGATTCAGTAAGCAGGCAGGCATCCGTGTGGGAATAGTGTGAGGTGCAGAAATGTATTTGGCTGCTAGCCGAATACATTTCTACAAAAATTAAAATGGAGGCATGACAGCTCAAAGTATAGCATGTATTATAATCCTTAGGCATGCCAATGGCCAAATATACGGCCATTGGCATGGAAATGTGTTGCAAAATTATAAAAATCAAAGTTTATTTTTTTTGGCCGATCTCAGCCACTTAAGTATAGGGCAGCGGTGCACAAATGGGATTGTGCCAAAAATTTTAAAAAAATGTGAAAAGGCAATTTTAAGTGAAATCTACATTTTCCCATTATAATCTATAGCATGGAGAAACAAAACAATAACAGATAGCATTGGTTGCTAAGGAGGAAAGGCTGTGGTGTAGTGGTGTAACCAGAGACTAAGGCAGTGAAGTATGAAAATGAGGAAATTTTACTGAATCACTAAAGGGGAGACCATTCTCTGGCTGCACCAAGTACAAATAAAATAGCAAGCAGATGGAATGTATCATAGCCAGCCAATCATACAGGCAGCATCTGTGGCACAACAGTATAAACTGTGCAAACACCTTTCAGTCTGGTTTTCCCACAAACCTTGCACCATTGGTGTACACATGTGGTGGAATTTTAACCAAAAGAATGTTAGGGGCTGCTGTTGCTTTGATATATCAGTATGTGCCTGAGGCTGAGGGCAGTGAGGAGAATAATGCTGGCAACCACCCAAGACCGAGGAGGAGGAGAAGAGTGTTCAGACCCAGGATAACCTACCAGGGGATACATGATCTGGAGATAATAGAGTGCTACAGGGTGGACAGAGACATACTTCAGCAAATCATTGAGCTGTGCCAGCCTCAACTCAGACCCAGAGCCAACGGAGAGGAACCCATCCCACTGGATACCATGGTATGCATAGCCTTAAGAATACTAGCTACAGGCACTTTGCAAAGACCTACTGGGGACATGATGGGGGTCTCACAGGCATCTGCATCCAGGGTACTCCACCAGTTCCTGGATGCCATGCTAACACATGCCAGTGAGCACATTTACTTCCCTAACACCAGTGAAGAGATGACCAGAAATATGCATCTCTTCCACCATGTAGCAGACTACCTGGAGGTACTGAGTGCAAGAGACTGCACACACATCCACAACAAAGAACCACCTGTTGAACAGGGTAGGGTCTATGTAAACCACAATGGCTTCCCCTCCATCAACTGCCAGGTCATGTGCAATGCCCAGGGCATTATCATGAATGTGTGTGCTGGCAGCCCTGGAAGCTATCATGACTCCCACATGTGGCATTTGTCACAGCTGTACTAGGCATTTGCCAGTGGGGACATCCCATATGGCCATCTGGTGGGGGATGCTGGCTATGCACTGGAGCCGTGGATGATGACACCCATCAGAAATGCACACACATCCAGTCAAGAATGTAATAATGAGGCACAAGCACAAACCAGGATCATTATAGAGCATGTGCTTGGGATGCTCAATTCACAGTTCCACTGCCTTGACATATCTGATGGAGCCTTGCAGTACTCTCCAGTCACATGTGCACACATGTTCATAGTATGTGCCATGCTACGCAGTATGATCCTTTGGAAACAGATGCAGCAGGAACAGCACAGGGAAGGGCCACACAGCCCCCCACTATTGCCAAGGTCCCCACAGGCACAGAGGGACTCGGAGTCGGAAGCTCCTGAGCCTGCTCCTGTAGGCAGACATAGGCATGCCCAGTATGCCCAGGCCTTGGCAAAGAGGCAATGCATAGCACACACACTGACACTGTAAGGAACCAGTGACTGACACCTCTCTCTGACTCGCATACACAGTAAAATGGATGCCACACACATCACACTACCTGTAGCTTACCCTATATAGGCAGTGTGCTGCATGCATCTGAAAGAACCCTCACCCACCATCCCCACAACTGCTGCAGGCACAAGGTAGGTCAGTCTTCTAAACAATAAATGACTGGAATAGTATGTTCTGATAGCATATCTATGATATTGCTGCATGATGCAAGGGAATGGGGTGGCCTACTGGGGTAGCAGCAGGCAACTGACAGCTATGTGGGACACCAGGAAATGTCTGCCCAATACTGGCTTCCCCACACTGTGCAGTATTATCCAAGGTGAAAAATCCCACTGCAGTATATGCGGGGGGGGGGCAACTAAAGTGATGTCATAGGGCACATGCGTGGATGTCAATGTGGGGATCCCATACTCACCCCTCAGCCTCACCTAGCAAGTCATCCATAGCAAACCATAAAGGAATGTCTGGCAAAGGCCCACAATTTGCATCAATGATGGAATAATCCCCTACAGACTTACACAGTAATATCACAGGAGGCCTTGCAGTTGCAGTAAAGCTCTGAAGGGTAAGAAGTCTGAAACTCAATTGTATGCCATTACAGTCTAACCTGTGGTTTCTTCTAATATGCCTCTATTCTCCAAGACAGGGCACAATACTATGCTAAATGGAACCAAACTGTAAAGCCAATATCAGCACAGTATCTGCAAATGTGTACCTTTGACATGTCTGCCCCCCAAACCCATATTCCAGTAGAAATGCAGTAACATGTAAGTTTGTAGGGTAATAGCAGCAGAGAACACATTGCTAGGTCTCTCCCAATCAACAGGATAACTCGCTGCATGTCCACAATATGCAGGGGTCAATGATCTATGTATATGCATGTGAAATACTGTCAGGATGTGGGCAGCACTTACTCCCGGCTGCTGTGTCTTAGTGGCCTAGGTACAGTACTGTGGTAGACAGGGCCATGTTCCATGAATCACAGTGCCAACTATTTCAATTGTCAACTACACCTATGGTTCGAGTTGTGCACGCTGTCCAGATGTCAATATCCATTACTGCCGGTAAGCTGGACAGGTCATGGACGGGGGCCACACATATGAACAGTATACAGGTCAGAGTAACCTACACAGTGCCTACCATATCTCCCAACTGTACAGACATTTTGCAGAATGTACAGAGGTTTGCATCATATTTGTGGTGTCTTTATCATGAAATAGTGGTTGTGTGGCAAATCACTGGCAAACCATGAAAGTCAAAGATCAGAAAATAATGACGGATTGTAGTGTCTCAGACTTCATACCCTATAGAAAATGCATGCTAATGCAAAATCTGTTATTGTATCACCCTTCTAGGTTTGTAAGGCCAATAGTTAAAATGGTCCCTATATTTAAGCCTTTGTCACCAAATTACTTATGGCTTTGTCCAGATGTCTGGCTCTCATACATAGAGAGGTATGGTGCCTAGTAGCACAGCAGTTACCTGAAGGTCAGTGTACTGGCAGGCCATAAAAGGCTGCCACCTTACTGTGTCAGAACTGACAACATGTCACCGGCCAACAGCCATACCCCTGGAATGGCAGGTTGTCACAGAAGGAGCACAAGTATGCCTTGCATATCTGTTCCTCTTGTTCTAACATTGTGTTCACCTGCAAAGTATTTGCAAAACAAGAAAAGGTCATGCCAAAACATCAATGGCAGACAGTGGAGAAGCAGATGTCACACCCATAACAGACTGTCTATGTATGGCAGAACAGTATCAACACCCTGTCCCAATGTGTGCCTTAGTCTGACTGTCATATGTGGGCCTGTCCAGATGTCAGAGTCAGTGACAGTTTGACAGCTAGGCCAACATATAGCCACATAATAACATAGTAACAAAGACTGTCTAAGGATGTCAGCAGATGTAGTGATGCAATGATAGACAAACTGCCAAATAGGTATGCTCAGAGGTGTGTAGTCCATAACCTTGTGTGTGATGTTATGGCATTTACCATGCTCACATCAGAATTACAAACACATAACAGCAGCCACTGTGGGTAAGGCCTGTGACTGGACTGCAGAAGGATAAAGAGACACACAGAAAGGGGGGGGGGTAACTACTGGCCAGACAAATGAAGGATGTGCACACCAGAGTACATTTTGCAGTAACATAGGTGCCCTGCTATGTAAGAAGTTAGTAAGCATCACCTGCAAATGCACAACACCCAGCCACATTAGTGGAGGTCCACAACAAATCAAATCCCAAATAAAGGACACCTCAGAGGCAAAAACCCATGAGAACTTCCCAAACCTACACATAGACCATGCATAATCCGCACACCAGGTTCTTGCAAAGTCTAAGGCCTTACATACACACAACATATTACTCATAGAAGACTCCACAGTGAGACACACAGATGTGCCACACACCAGACAGGATAAGGAGAAAGTCATGATTACTTGTTTGGCAGGTGCCATAATCTACCATATCACACATGCACTCAAGTCACCCCACAGCAGGTACAGGTATCACACTAGCCTGGTCCATAGCAGTGTGAATGATGTCAGAAGTATCTCATGGGCTATAGAAAGACAGACATGATGCAGCATGCTGACTATGAGTCCCATGCAAGTATGTCCCTAGCCATAAGCAGCATCCTGCTGTCACCCAGAGTGATGGATCAATATGAACAGAAAGTGATTGTCAGAAACACATGACTCACTTACCATTGTCACACCAGGGGGATCCACTGCCTTGCAGCCTGGGACAATTTGAGTGACAGAACGCACTGCCTTGGTACAAATGGCCTGCAGCAGTCTCGCATGGCCTACAGGCCTCTGGCAAAGGCCTATTCCTCACCCATAGTGGCATTGTAGGGAATGTCATGGGGTCCATACTACCAACATAACACAGTCAACAAAATGCAAATGAAAGTCCATGCCGCTAAATGCTAGTAGCATACCTCTCAGCCTTGTAGAGCAAGATATCTGGACAAAGCCATACATAATGCTGGGATAAAGACCCAGCTATAGGGACACTTTTGAAATAATGGTCTCATACTGCTAGAAAGGAGATAGAATAACAGAGGGGGTTGTAGTAGCATGGATGTCATGAAGGGTATGAAGTCTGAAACTCTAATGTTTGTTAATTATTCCCTGACTGCAACCCTGAGTGATCTGCAACAAACTTGCTAGAAAACAACAATTTTAAGGGAAAAGGACTAGATATGTGAGGCACAAATCTGGATAATCTGTGAGAATCTGTACAGTTGAGAAATATGGCCACACCAGGATATGATCTTTCATGTAAGAAGAATACCGCACAACCAGGAGATCCCCACCCAGTCTATCACCAAGGTGCTGGACCTTTTACACAGCTTCATCAGTCAACTGGCTGTAGCCACACCTCTCAACTAGCTGGATTGTGCAAGAATGTCTAGCCTTTGCCTCATAATATTGGCCCATGCATCATCCATCTTGTATTTCTCTGGTAAATAACTGTGGTGATCTTATGATATCTATCCGTAGGCAATGACATAATACATTAAAGTGTCAAACATTACATAAATCAGAAAATATCTGCTAAAACAAACCCTGTAACTCAAGAAACTCATACATTAATAACAGCAATAGTTACAGTATCCCCCTATGTTTGGGCCATTGTTTCCCCATATTGGCAGCCTATCTCCAGGTATCTTGCACAAACAGGTTGCAAGGTATGGCTGTACTGCACAACACCCCAGACTGGAGTTACAACTATTCCTGGAATGGATTCCTGCATTTACTATAGAAGGTCATACTGGGCATGCTCCTACACTTAGAGAAATAATGCCCATGTCCATGTCTGAAACCACAACGGACTATATAAATCTGTATTGTGCAGATGCCTTTGCATACACACAGCTATGTACATCTGTCTCTACACACAAACACCCACCAGACAGGCTTACTCACAGCCAGCTGTAGGTGGCTCATATGTAGTATATCTGCATTTGCTGCATGTGATACACACACACACACACACACACACACACACACACATATATATATATATATATATATATATATATATATATATATATAATGGGCAACATATTACAATATGTCAAGCATACACACACATAGACATGGGGAAGAGATAGACAGACAGTGATAGAGTTAGATACACAGGGAGACACACACACAGATAGTGAGTCATACACAGGGATACCCTGAATGGCAGAAAGTGATGTCCTGCTGCAGACAGTTGCATACCAGTTGTAATCACTGGCATGTGCCAGCATGAAGATGAGATTCGTTGTCTGATGGTACTGAGATAGGGGTTTTAATAGCACATCACCTACGTGTGTGTGTGTGTGCGTGTGTGCGTGTGTGCGTGTGTGTGTGTGTGTGTGTAGGTCTAAGTATTATGATGCCTTACCCACCCAGTACACTTCCCATTGCCCTACTTTACAAGATCTGCTAATGTCATTCACCTTAGAAGTACCTATGGAGTGTTTTCAGTTCTATAAGTTCTATAGTGCATGTGATAACTGCATAACACTATAATACAAATAACTAGATAGGTAGGGGTTCTAATCACAGACCTGGTATATGTAAGTATGGTTGTGTATGTAAGAATAAGTGTCTTAGTCCTTTCCCACCCAGTACACTTCCCATTGCCCTACTTCACAAGATCTGCTGATGTCATTCACCTTAGAAGTACCTTTAGGCAACCCTCAGCCCTATAAGCTGTGTGGCGAGTGCCATAACTGCATAACATTATAGTAAAAATAACTAGTTAAGTAGGGAGTTCTAATCTCAGTCCTGCCAAATGTAAAAGTGTTAGCATGTGTGTGTGCATGTGTGTGTGTGTGTGTGTGTGTGTGTGTGTGTGTGTGTGTGTGTGTGTGTGTGTGTGTGTGTGTGTGTGTGTGTGTGTGCATGTGTGTTTGTTCATAGGTTAAAGATTTTCAGCCCATTCACACCCAGTACACTTCCCATTGCCCTACATTAGCAGTCCTGCTGATGTCAGTCACCTGAGAAGTACCTTTGGGCAGCCCTCAGCCTTATAAGCACTGTCGTCTGTGCGATAACTGCATAAAATAATGGTACAAATAGCTAGTTAGGTAGGAGTTCTAATCTCAGTCCTGGCAAATGTAAAAGTTTGTGTGTGTGTGTGTGTGTGTGTGTGTGTGTGTGTGTGTGTGTGTGTGTGTAGGTTAAAAATTTTGAGCCCATTCACACCCTGTACACTTCTCATTGCCCTACTTTATCAGTCCTGCTGATGTCAGTCACCTTAGATGTACCTTTGGGCAGCCTTCAGCCCTATAAGCTCAGTGGCACATGAGATAATTTTATAACACTGTAGTACAAATAAGTAGTGAGGTAGGGGTTCTAATCTCAATCATGGAAAATGTGTGTGTGAGTGTATTTCTGTTAGTGTCTATATCTGTATTTTGTGGCCTTTCTCACCAAGTACATCTCTCATTGCCATACTTTACAGGGGCTGGTGATGTTCCTCACCTTAGAAGTTCCTTGGGACATGCTTCACCCTATAAGCTCACTGGCACACGCGATAAATACATAACACTGTTGTACCAATAACTAGAGAAGTAGGGGTTCTGATCTCAGTCCTAGCAACCCCTATATCACTAGGTGGGTTGCAAACTAGCTCAAAGATAGAACCCACATTGTGAAAGCAGCAGACTCCATGTCAGACCACCAACCAGTCATGAGTGGCATACCATAGGTTCTGGTGTTTGGTCCCCTTGTGTTTGGTATCTATGCCTCTGAAGTCCAGTCCAACATGAAGGGACTCTGGCTGACAATGTTTGCAGATGACTGCAAGGTAGGTGCTATTATTACCTCCCAAAGTGATGCTGACATCCTGCAGAAAGGCCTCACTGAGACCTAGGAATGTTGTCAGAACCCTGGGCTTAAGCTCAATGCCAGAAAATGTGTCACTATCCCCCTTTGGGAACAACTTGGTTCCCATGAATCATAACATTGATGGTAGTCCACTGAACACAGAAGTCGTTATAAGAGAACTGAGAACACAGGTTAACAGCGACCTCTCTGTTGACCACCACAGTGCCACTGTGGTCAGAAAGTCCTTATATGTGGCACATCTCATTACTAAGGGTGTTGCATCCAGGAAGAAAGAGGTCATTGTCCCCCTCTACTCTTCCCTCATTAGGCCAGTCATCGAGTAAAATGGACCATTTGACATGTAACCTCACTATACATCTGCAACAAATGGAGAGGCTGCAAAAATACCTCAGAAAGAGGATCCTAGGCCTTAAACACTTGTCCTATATGGACAGACTCCAATAACTCTGACTATTCTCTGTCTCATATTAGCTACTTAGAGGCGATCTCTGCCTTACAAAGCCATGTCTGACAGAGCTCTGTTAGGCATGCTACATCTAAAAAAACCCATTCTGTCTGCATCACATGCCCCAGAGACCTCTACCTCATTTCCACAATCAACAGAACATGCTGGAGGAACAGGTTCATAACCCAGAGACTGGCCACCCTATGGAATAGACTTCACATATATGCGAAGCCGAGCACCTCACTGGCCCTCTTCAAGAGAAATCTGGATGCATGGATAGGGAATAGAAATCTCACCCCGGGGATCACTCCAGTGGCTATACTTGATAGACACACAGGGGAGTAATGTCAGGTGGCATGATGCTAGGGTAATCCTATGGTTTAGGCTTGTAAAGGCTCCATGGCATTCGCCTAGTACATACCTATGTACCTATAAACCTATGGATCTCAATACTGGTACATGTGTGTGTGTGTGTGTGTGTGTGTGTGTGTGTGTGTGTGTATGTGTGTGTGTGTGTGTGTGTGTGCATTAGTGTGTATAAAAGTATTTGTGAGTATGTAAACATGTAGGTGAAAATAGTTTGATGCTCTTCTCACCCAGTACACCTCCCATTGCCATACACTACAAGGGTTGATGATGTCATTCACTTTACAGGTACCTTGGGACACTCTTCACCCTACAAGCCCCATGATGCGTGCTCTACCTGCATAATACTATAGTACCAATAACTAGATAGGTAGGGGTTCTCATTTGAGTCCTGGCAAATCTATGTGTGTGTGTGTAAGTGCTTGTAAGTGTGCATATTTGTAGGATACAGCATTTTGAGGCCTCACTCGCCCAGCACACTGACCATTGCCATACTTTACAAGGGCTGGTGATGTTATTCACCTTAGAAGAACTGTGGGACACTTTCACCCTTTAAGCTCCGTGGTGCATGCAATACATGCATCACATTGTAGTAGCAATAACTAGATATGTAGGGGTTCTAATCTCAGTCCTGACAAGTGTGTGTGTGTGTGTGTGTGTGTGTGTGTGTGTGTGTGTGTGTGTGTGTGTGTGTGTGTGTATGTGTGTGTGTGTGTGTGTGCATGCACGAGAACTGCATGCTCTGTATGTGTTTGAGTGAGAACTATATCCATTGGGGTTTTACATTTTTAGGCCATGGTGCTCCCAGTACATGTCCCAAGATCCACTTTATAAGGCCCACTATCTTCATCAACCATAGAGGTATCTGTTGACACTCTTCAGCCCCATAAACCCTGTGACGCAAGCAGGAACTTTGTAACAGTATGGACTGATGAACAAGATAGGCAGGGCTGCTAATATTAGTCCTTGCAAATGTGTGCATGAGTGTATTTGTGTTTGTATGTGTTTGTATGTTTGTATAACTGTATAACTGTAAGTTAAAGTACTTTGAATCCATTTTCACCCAGTACATCTCCCATTGCCATACTTTACAAGGCCTGGTGATGTTGTTCACCTTAGAATTACATTGAGACACTCTTCACCCTGTAAGCTTTGTGGCTCATGTGATAAATGCATTACCCTGTAGTAGCAATAACTAGATAGGTTGGGGTTCAAATCTCCGTCCTGGCAAATGTATGTGAGAACAGTTTACTGTGTGTGTGTTTGAGTGAGAACTATATCCATTAGATGGCCATGGTTTACAATTTTAGGTCATGGTACTCCCAGTACACATCCCAAGGTCCACTTTACGAAGCCCGCTGTTTAAAACTACCATAGATGTATCTGTAGAAACTCTTCAGCCCTATAAGTCCCATGCCACTTGCAACAACTATGTAACAGTATGAAAATAATAACATGATAGGCAGGGCTGCTAATATCAGTACTGGCATGCATGTGTGTGTGTGTGTGTGTGTGTGTGTGTGTGTGTGTGTGTATGTATGCATTGGTGTGTATAGCAGTGTTTGTGAGTGTGCAGACTCCTAGGTGACAGCATTATGAGTCATTTCCCACCCAGTACATCCCCATTGCCATACCTCACAAGGGCACATGATGTTATTAATTTTACAGGTACCTTGGAACACTCATCACACTATTAGTTCCATGGCACATGCGATAACCCCATAACACTGTACTACCACTAACCAGATGGGTAGGGTTTCCAAGCCCAACACTGACCACCGTGATCCTCTGTGTGTGTGTGTGTCTGTGTGTTTGTGTGTGTGTGTGTGTGTGTGTGTGTGTGTGTGTGTGTGTGTGTGCGAGAAAGAGAGATATACTGTGTGTGTGAGAACAGTATTCTCTGTGTGTTTGGTTGACAGAATATCCTCTGGGGGTGTGGATTTTACCAATATGAGGTGTGTTCTACCCACTACATTTACTATTGTCCACTTTACAAGAGCTGCTGATGTCAACTACCATAGACTTACCAGTATACACCCCTCAGACCTATAAGCTCTGTGTCACATGCAATAACTGTTACACAGACCTGGTAAATGTGTACATATACAGCTGTACCTTTGCTATGACACAGTCAATGTGTTACCACTCTGCCACACTCCTCATTGGCAATGTCTGTAGGGCCACATCCTGCTGACACACAGACACCTAGAACACAAACAGACTACAGCATGTGAGACTGCATTCAGCCAGCATTACTAACACCAATAATGCATCATGACTGAAAAGGTACACACACTCTGAAGTGTATCCATTACAAATGCCAGCTGACAGTACTTTACACAGCATTACATAGCTACACTGTACTTAATTAACCCTATGCATCAGAACCATATTAGCATGTCCCTGCATCAGTGTTATAGATAACAGGAATGCACAGGTATCATCATATGCATAGGGTGTTGTGTGGGTTTGTCAGAGGCCTAGGCTGGGCCATACAGTTGTGTGTTTTGATTGGTGTGATATGAATGGGGCAAGCAGAGGTGGTGTGTGTGTGTGTGTGTGTGTGTCTGGAGGTGACCTGGCTGTGATAGTGATGTGTTTGTGTTAGTATGCACACAGTCATGCCATGTGGCTGTCCTACACAGGGGTATGTTAGACAACTGTGGATCATACATGGTAGGGTGTACAGTTCATTGTCTCTGGCCATGGACTCATGAACTCATCTTGCCAGGGGTCTCACTGGCACCACCAGACCCAAGGCAAGATGCAGTACTACTCCCCAATGGTGACTGTTGTCTGCTGGATCCGTGTCCCTAATGGGATCGGCCAGGACCACGTGCCAATGGCCTGCTGCATAGTGCTGTGGAGAGCACTGCCCCTTCAGTAGTGCTGGTGGTACTGCCACTATGGGAATGTAAAGGTACATGACCCTGTAGACCCTCTGCTGACCATGGTGCTGACCTATGTGCATGTGGCTACCACCCATCTCCCATCACATGCTACAGCACAGACATTGCACAGTAGAGGAGTGCTATGGTTTCACCCCACTATCTATTCATAACCTCAGTATTCTCACATGTGGCCTTAACAAGGTCATGTAGGTCTCCATGGACACCAGGAAGATGTTCATCCAAGACCCTGAGTATTTGTCTGATGTTGCGGTCAATACATGCCTGTGCCTCCATGATGGCCCAAAACATGCATCTGTTGACACCTGCTGTGGCACTTGTGACAGGGCCTGGATGGACAGCAGTCCTCCTTCGAGCACCCCTGTCCATCCACCTGTGTGGGACCTCGCCTTCACTCTGGTTGTGGCAAGTGTCTACACTCACACTTGCCATAGCCACCACACTAGCCTGTTCCATGCCACCACCCACCAAACGTCCATTATCTGTGGCCACTGGGGATGGGGTATGTGTGGGCATCATGACTGTGTGCAGGAATGTTGTGGACAACAGTGGGATGCCAACTGATGGAACAGATTTGTTCCCTGACAATCCCACCTGTGCCTCACTATGACTATCATCACTGTCAGAGTCAGCAGAGACATTGACATCAGGTTCTGTGTGGGAGATACCATGATTCCCATTGCCACCTGTGAGGGGAAGACAACATATGTAAATTAATACCTGCACTATAAGGTTGGCTGGTACATACACAAACACACACACACACACACACACACACACACACACACACACACACACACACACACACACACACACACACGCACACACACACACACACACACACACACACACACACACACACACACACACACACACACACACACAAAGACACACACACACAGGCACATACAGGTGAGGTGGCGCAAAGGCATTACACAGACCTCACATTACCCAAATGGTGACATGAATGACACATAGACCACAACATACACACTCTGGAGAGGCCCTTAAAATCATGCAGTGCAGCCATTTTTACTTCATGTCACTAACAATATACACCTCTGGGATATGAGAGTAGTGTTAGCAGGTGATGACCCTTCACCTAGCACTCACTGCAGCCATGTACACATTATTGCTGTTCATCTGTATAACACAGTGGCAACTCCTACAGAACATGCCACACAACCGTACAAATCTTCACAGAATGTGTAGATGTCTGGCTCATATGTTTGCTCTGTTCCTCATAACTCCTGTGTTTGTCCGACACATTACTGAGATGACCTGAGTATTGACATCACTAATCAATAACATACAGTTGAGTGCCAGACCCCATAACCTGCAGTAAATGTATGTTAAAACAAGTACTGTTACACCTACAACTTTCTAAGTTTACAGTGGATGTGATAAGTGTGCAGACCCCTGTTAACATGCCAGGTTCTTGTAATATATAAAATGAGACTGCAATAATTAATTTCAAAACATTGCCCACCTTTAATGTGACATATCACCTGTCCAATCTATTTGGTAAACAAACAAATGTGTTAGGTGTAAAATATAATAAATGAAATACATACAATAGGGTGGCCGCATAAGTGTGCACAACCTTAAACTGACACTTTGCTGAAGCACTTTTTGATTTAATTACAGCATGCAGTCTTCCTGGGAAGGAGTCTATCAGTATGGCACAGCTTGACTTGGCATTATTTTGCCACTCTTCCTTGCTAAAGCCCTCCAACTCTGTCAACTTGCAATGGCAACTCATGTGCACAGCCCTCTTCAGGTCACACTGCATATTTTCTTTGGAGATTGGTCTGGGCTCTGGCTGGACCAATCCATAATCTTGATTGTGTTCTGGTGGAGCCATTCCTGGGTTGATGCTTTGGGTCATTGTCATGTGGAAAGGTGAAATCCCTCTTAATCTTCAGCTTTCTGGCAGATGCCTGATGGTTTTGGGCCAAAAATGAATGGTATATGGAACTGTTCATAATTCCCTCCACCTTAACTAAAGCCCCATTTCCAGCTTATGAACAGCAACCCCTAAGAAGGACACTGCCACCACTGTGCCTCACTGTGGGGATGGTGGTCATCGGGTGATGTGAACTGTTGCTTGTGCACCAGATGTACCTTTTGGAATTGTGGCTGAAAAGTTGAACCTTGGTCTCATTACAACATAACATATTTTCACACATGCTCTTGGGAGACTTTATGTAATGTTTTTCAAATTGTAGCCATGTCTGGATGTTTTTCTGTGTGGGAAAATGCTTCCATCTTCCAACCCTACCTCATAGGCCAGTCTTATGGAGAATACGGGAGGTTTTGTCACATGTAGTACACAACCAGTACTTTCCAGAGATTCCTGCAACTCCTTCAGTGTTGCTGAATGTCTCCTGGCAACCTCCCTGACCAGTTTTTGTCATGTCTTGTCATCAGTTTTGGGGGACGTCCAGTTCTTTACAGCATCACTGTTGTCCCATATCTACCCCACATTTTGATGAGTGTCTTCACTTGTTCCATGGTATATGCAATACTGTCGTAATGTTTTTGTACCCTACTCCTGACTGATACCTTTCAACACTGAGATCCCTTTGATGCTTTGTAAGCTCTCTGTGAATCATGGCTGCTGTAGTAGGCAACTGAGTAAATGTCAGGAATATCCTACTAGGACAGCAGACCATTATTTGGTGTTACTCAGTGTCTCTTACTTGATGGCAGGTGTGTACCCAAGCAGTCTAAATGCTGTAATTAAATCACAAGCTGCTCCAACAAAGTATTAGTTGACAGGTGTGTACACGTATGCATCCAGCTTATTGTAGGTGTTGTATCCTTCATATTTGGTCCCCTGACAGATTTGTTTGTTTTTCAAGTAAATTGTTCATGTTATAGGTCACATTAAAGGTGGGAATAGGTGTGGAATGAGATATTGTGGTCTCATTTTTTTGTATCACAAACACCTGGAATCTTAACAGGGGTGTGTACACTTTTTATATCCACTGTATAAGAGTAATATTTAGGTTCATAGATAGATATGTCCCTATTTTCGGGCATGTGTTCCCCCATGTTGTCAGTCTCTGTCCAGATTTCTTGCACTGACAAGATGTGAGGTATGCTAGGGAAATGTTACATCTCCTGCATATAAGCCCCTGTGGTGACTACTGTGATGCAATGCAGTTAACCCCACAATAAGTGAACATGCACATAATGCAATATGGCTAGGAGTGAGAGTTGTGTGCATGTTAAAATGCATGTCCTTAACATGCCCTGGGTATTGGCAAACCACAACAGGACAATTCCATACTCACCAGCTTCAGGCTGCTGTCCCACATCCAGACCGGAGGGACCTATGTAGTTGTGGGAGAGCGGTATTGTCAGCAGACTCACATGTGGCATTGGTACAAGATGAATGCAGCTTTTCTGCACATTTCAATACAAGCTCCAATATTACATGATTTGCTGTCCATCACCATAGATGTGCATCTCTGCACATTACAAAACCAAACTACAACTGCATTCTGACCTGACATATGCAACTAGATATTCTACAGATGTCAGTATGGCTACACTAGTCTATTGATCTCCAATTGGGCCTTACCTGCACACTCCTTGCCCATTATGTGGGTGCCACCCACCTCCACATTGTGGGTGTCTGGACTCTGATGTTGGGATGGAGTGGGTGCCCCAAGGTTGGCAAGGAGCTCCTCAGTGAGTGTAAGGGGGCCTGTGAGGCAGGACATCCCACCTGTGGCTGTGTGGTCCCTGGTCATGGCAGCAGCCTTTTACCAGGCAAGGTGTATCGGGTCAGTCACACAATGCTGGACCTGCCTATATGTTCGTGTGTACAGGCTGACATCATTTACCCTGTGAACAAGGTTGTGGGTGGTCTGCCCCTACAGATGCTGTTGGCTCTGACTAAACATTACAATGTAGTGCTGGATGATGTGGTCAGTTATTACTGCAGTTTAAGCCTCCATGTAAGCGGGATTTCTGGTGCAATGCATTGCACCTGGAAGACGTAAACATGGAAACACATCACAGGACCTCATACATGTTTCAATGATATTTACAGAACCTGCACATCAACATTTACTAGCAGTAGCCACCACTCATAACCACATCATAACCCTGTCAGCTATCAGCACAGTATCAGCTTGCATTGTACTTCTGGTCCTTATGTGCCATGTTCCCCCCAATGAGGGCAAGTAAATTGCATAATCCTCTCATCATTCACTTCTGTGTAGAGGGATGACAGTGACCATCTTCCTTGTGGATGGGGTGTGGATGGTGCTTATGCTTTGTTTGATTACAGTGTGTAATGAAGCTGGGAGCACATGCCTGAGTTCATGTACGATGCAGACATGGATTTTATCAGGTCCCATGGAGACCTAATTTTGTTGCCTTTCAGAAGGCATTATGGACCTGTTCCCTGATGATGAGGGGAGGGGTGTAGGTGATGTGCATATCCAACTATACTGATGGGGAGACAGGGGGGGTGACATTTACAGTTAACCTATCTGCAGCTGGTTGGCCATAGTTATGGCACGTGTGCATGTGGTGTGATTAACCACCATTACAGCGTGGGTTGTGTTGTTGCCTCTGAGACTGAAGACATATGTGAGGATGCCCTTGTGATTAGCCTTGTTGGAGTGGATGTGTGCAATTTGTACTCATAGTTAGCCTTACCATGATTCACCAGTGATTTTATATGCTTGTTTAGACAAAGGTGGACATGCTTCCAAGTTGGTGCCTGCACCTACTTTGCCCTGTACAGCCAATATAGCGACCTATTACATGGTTTGTGTATTGCTGCTGTCCAACAAAGGGGATTGCCCAACCTTGGTGGAGGCAGGTTTTACAAGTCAGGTATTGCTGAGACCATACAGCTATGCAGGTACTCCTATAGCTGTTTGTAGTAGGCATGGACATGAGGTCATAACACAGTTGGACACTTCTCCAATTTCAAACTGATAATCATGCTTATTGTAGTACCCATTTCTGTGTCAGGGCAATGCAACAACCAGTACCTGCAGACATATATGTCTGTTGGATGCACTAGCACTCATATTCCACACGTGTACTACATGTAAAGCTTATTTACTTGACTGGTCACAGCTCATGTCTGTTGTTTTCTGTCATACATACTTCTGTTCTATGTCAGTATGGCAAACTGTATTTACACTCTTGCTGCTCCGTCATACCTCTCAACCTGTTAGAGCAGGAGATCTGGATGATGGCACGCATAAATAGGGGGGCAAAGGCCTAAAAATATTGACACTATTACTATTGCTGTAACACACTTAAGTCAGTTGGAAGCAGAGTAGGCTTTGCATTCTCAGAAATACCCTGGAGGATGTCAGACATTCATAAATAGGCTATTATGCTCTAATGTCAGTTTTCACAGATTTGCCAATGGTTTGCCAGACATAACACACCTCCATGTGTACATGACTACAAATATTAGGCACACATGTGGTTATTGTGCAGCAGAACACTGTACAGTTGAATGGTATGAGCTCAGTATATCACATGCAGTTCAACACACACTTCTGCAACAGTAGTTTACTATGCACATGCCCTGTATAGATCTCTTAGATTTGCAACCAAACATGTGCGTCATAGTTATATTCACAAGTAACATATGGATATGTACAACATCCCAGTAGATGGCCTAGCAGTGTCACAGTCAGTATTGTTTGATAGGCACTCCAGTAGTAGTCATATGTGAGCTGTCCCTTCCTGGGGTGACTTAGGGGCCTGAGCTGTGATCTATGTTACTGCAGACAGAGCTGGATGCTATGGCCATAGGTGTGTTCAGCAATATATCAGTAAAGCAAGTCTTGTTGAGACATATTTGTTTAACTCCTTATTTCCCATTATTACATACCCCCTACTGCATTCCATTACATTCTTACTTTGTTTCACATACCTGTTTTTTATTTCCCAAGTCATCCTGAATAGTCATGTTTTGATTTTGTTTGTTTTGTGGTCTTTCTTTCTTTCTTTCTCTCTCTCTCTCTCTCTCTCTCTCTCTCTCTCTCTCTCTCTCTCTCTCTCTCTGCCTACTTAAGTAGAGGTTTACACCTGGTTTGCATAAGCAGCAGCTTGGTAATGGTCATGAGCAGGTGATGGCCTGTGCACCAATTGGTGTTCCCCACTTGCTAATTACATGCGGAACAGCTGTGTTGTTATTCTAATAGCCAATGGCATGGCAACACACTCCTATAATTGAGTACTTCATATGTGCATTGCCTCTTTTCCTTGCCTGTGAGGAGAACATCATGGAGGTGTGTGAGCTACAGCATCACAGAGGGTAGGTGGGAATCCCTCTTACAAGACATGTGGAGACAGCCCAACTAATTGGGGAGAAAGTTCCAGTCTTAGGGAAAGAATGTAAGTATTGCTGTTATACAGTTGGAATAATGATAGTTTAACAGGGCTTGTTTGGACATGCATTTTCAGAGTGATTTCAAGTCTGACAGTGTTATGTGGATGACATAACTCTCAAATCTAATGCTATCTGCAAAGTGGCCAGAGGTTTGTCTGTTATGTTTGGTCTGTTCCCCAGATAGTTTTTGTCCTTGGGGAAATCAGTAGGATACTCTGGAGACTGCAGTCAGTAAATGCTAACATCCATTTGTGTTTCTGACTTCATATCCCTCAGAAATGATATGTTACAGTAAACAATGTGACACCAGCAACCTTCTCAGTTTATGACAGCAATATTTCCAGTATCCCACTGTGTTTGAGCCTTTGTCCCCCAATTATGTCAGGCTTTGTCCAGATGTCATGCACTAAGAGATTCAGAGGTATGTTACATCATTATTTAGTGCCTACATTCCTGCTATCACCTCAGTAATCTAGCATACTCCCAGATGTGTTACAAGGAAGAGGCCATAGATATGAGGCCAAAGCCTGGACATTCTGTGGGAATCTGTACAGTTAAGACATATGTGCAGACTGCCAATATTGTGTACAGTGCAGTGTGTAAATGTTAGTTGGGTTGTGTAGGGAGGGGGGTACATGTGAATGTCACAATCCTTTTCTATCTGACTGTGCATGCTGCTCCAGTTTCTGGTGGTCTATTGGCTGTATTTGTTTGTATGGGCAGACTGTGACATGTCCCGTAACACCTCAGGATTCCCACTACACTGTGTCTTGGGGCAGTATATGTAGGGGTAGTGTGTGAGTGGCAAACAGGATATTTTTGTTCAAACAGTCATACTGTAGTGTTCAGTTGTTTTACAGTATGACACTGTTATTGTGGTGCAATTGGTTGTGGGTAAGTACTTTCGCACCAGTGTCTGTTTTCCACTACTGTTACATCCCTGTAGTGCCTGTTATATTTGCTAATGGATGTGTAAGTCCACAGAGCTCATTTGGGGTGGTGTTGTGTTGGTCTGACTGTAGTTGGGACGGTGCTTGGTGACATGCTTGGCAGCTCACTGTAGTTTCCCTAATGTTATGTTATGTCCAGATATTGATAGGCTATCCGGTTGTGGGACTCATATCTTTTGCCTAGTCCCCCATAACTGTTGTGTATTTCTGATAAATCAGTGGTATGATGTGAGGATTGAGGTCAGTAACTTATGAGAAGCAATTGAGTGCTGGACTTGTGATATTTCAGGCAATATACATTAGAACAGATGGTGTTACTGCAGCAACATTCTCAGATTATCTACTCACGTATATTTCAGATGCGTCCCTGTTATCATGCCTTTGTCCCCCCACTTTGTCAGGCTTGGTCCGGATTCATTGCACTAAGGGGTTCTGAACATACCTGTCAATTGCCAGGCATTCTACAGGATGTCCAGATGGTTGGCTCATATTTTTGGTCTGTTCCACTAATTATTTGCATATGTCTGGCAAATCACTGTGATGATCATAGGAGTTATGTCAGTAAATAATGACATATAAATTTTTATTTCAGACCTCATATCCTTCAGAAGATGTATGCTGAAACAAACTCTGTTAATGTAGCATCTTTATAGGTTTATAGGGGTGGTATTTCAAATATGTCCCTATTTGTGGCCCATTGTCCCCCCATTTTGATGGACTTTGTCCAGATTTCCTGCAATAAGAGGTTGGGAGGTATGATTATGAGGTATGACTGCACTGCATGTTTATATATATATATATATATATATATATATATATATATATATATATATATATATATATATATATATATATATATATATCTATGTATGGGAACACTACTAAATCTCGAACTTTTGAAATCTCGAATTTCAAAAGCTCGAGACCATGTAGCCGAAACCGCACATTACCGAAAGACCAGAAGCGCGAAATTCAAAATCCCGATGGTAAGGGATTTTGAGTTAGCGCTTCTGGTGTTGCGGTTCAGGTAAGTATGTGTGTGTAAGTGTGTTTGTGAGGGGCTATAGTGTGTGTAAGTGTGTGTTGTCACTGTGGTGTGTGTGTGTGTGTGTGTGTGTGTGTGTGTGTGTGTGTGTGTGTGTGTGTGTGTGTGTGAGAGGCTATAATGTGTGGGTGTGAGTTTGCCTTGTGTGTATGTTTGTGCGATCTCGGAGTTGGAATATTAAAGTCGGGGGTGTGGGGGGCACAGGGGGGCAAAGCCCCCCTGCTTATCTTTAGTGTAGGGTGGTTTGTTTGGTTATGGGGGAGGCTGTGTATATGTCTGTGTGTGTGCTGTATGTATGTAGTACTTTCGCGATTTTGAATTTCGTGCTTTTAACATGTCGGTAATGTGGGGTTTAGGGATTATAGTCTCGGTATTATGGGCTTCGGGATTGTGTACTTTCGGGATTATGTAGTGATTCCGTATATATATATATATATATATATATATATATATATATATATACACTTTTCTTATATATATATGTATAAAAAAAAAATATATATATATATATATATATATATATATATATATATATATATATTTATTTATTTATATATACACAAAACATGACTGATTCCACAGAACTTTTTCCCTAATGTTGAATGCCTCTGCTGCATGATATGTTTGAAAATGCAGCAGGAAATCCTACAACTCAAAGGGTGTAGTGGTACATTGCTCTGACTATAGTGTACCGCATCCTGCATTCGAGACTTGCTGTTGCTGTCTGTTTTGTTGCTGGGCAGAACAGTGGCTGATGGAGACAGAGTGATTAAAGCAGTTTTAGGCAGCTTTAAGCGGGTTTACCCAGTTTTGTGTAATGCTAAGCAATGCTAAAACACTGTTAGTCCATTTTGGCTTCACCTAGCAGTGCTTATTCCCACTTAGATCTGCACTAATTTCTTTAAAAGTAAATAAAAAGGGGTGATAGGAAAGTGGTGAAAAGGGGCACACAGAGGGAAAAACAATATGAAAGGTAGCTAGGGATGTGCAAGATGGGTGTAGGGAAGGTCCATAGCTGTCCTTTTCTTATACAGCAACAGCTGTACATTTGTACAGATTTTGGAGGTGAATTTAGACACTCAAACCCCAGAGACAGGTGTGAGGAAAACAGAAATGTGTTGTCAAGCCAATTGGAATGGATTGCATGTGTCCAGTGGGCATGTGTGAGAAATGGACAGCTATGTATGGGGCAATTACTTTTGAGGGACAGATGCCCTTTTTTTTTCTTTTGAAAGGTGAGAGTGGGATATTGGGGAAGGATTGTAGGTACATTTGTGGAGGTAGGTTTGGTAGGGAGACAGACAAGACAGACAAGACAGCAGACAGGGGTGGTATATTTCACACGAGGGGGGGTAAACACCTTTGACAGGGAGGGTTGTTGCAAATCCAAAGCCCATGAGCCCCCAAATGTATACAGTGGGACTGAGGTCTCCACACATGGGCAGTCACCACTGCACCTTCACGGCCCCAAAGGTGGCTGTGCTGGGGGCTGGACAGGAGAGGTAGCATGCCCCTCAAGGTGCACCAGGTGGCCTTCCATCTGGTGCAGCCAGTCATCCAACTATCTTCAGATACATACCCCAGAACTGACTATGGGTGACAGGTTCCTGTCCATGCCTGCTCCCAGGGAGGGGCAGGCACTGTCCCCTGAGGCAGTTCCACCCAAAGGAGGTGCAGGACCAATGGAAGAGGAAGTCCCAGGATGGGTCCTAGATGTGCTGGGGCCCAGTGCCAAGGTCAGATGAGGTGGGACAGGTGGATCTGCTGGGATCTGCCTTCCCAAATGTGCTATGGTGTTGAGGTTTTACAGAATATGTTGGTTAGTCATGAACAACACATTTCAAGAGTAATTATAACAGCATGCTTGTGGGTTACAATTAACCCTATAAAACAGATTTGAAACAGTTGCATAGCAAACAGAACACATGCATAAGTGGAACAACAGTATGCATCGTAACAGCATGCCAGTAACATTGACGGCAACAGGCCATCAACAGTGGTATTCGATCAACATATGTTAACATGCAACCAATAAAATATATGAACAATAATAGAACACAAGTCCCAACATTAGTTTTGGAGAACAACGTACCTATAGTATATTATTATAGTATTGATCTAGATAAGGGGTGTGGGGAGAGGCAGACAATCCATTAACAACAGTTTATGCTTCTATTTTCCACAACAGTACTGCTCAATACTCTATGGGTCTGCCCTCAATTTACATCTATCTATGGCCCTTAGCTTCTGTAGCACAAAAATACCTATTAAACTGTCTGCCTGGAATGGTAGGGGGCAAACTGTGACAACTCTGGGTACATGACTAGAGGGGGACTCATACATGTCAGGGTTACATATCTGGCAAAGAAGGAGTACCCTGAACTGCTGTTATATGAGTGTGCTACTGGCATACTTCAAATGGTTTCTTATCTGTGTCCAGGGTTATTGGCAGCAGTGACCACTAGACGTGACAGCATGACACTTGAGTGACATGTATCAGGAAGAGTGCATGCTGTATGTACTTATCCTGCTGTCATTTGCAGGCATGTAGTGGGACAGTCAAACAGTTGTACATACTTTATTGGTATACCAACATTTCCTTACCTGCAAAACCTGTGGAGAAAATATCTGTTAACACTACCTGTTAATTTAGTAATTTCTTGTGTGTACATATGCATATATCTTAGTACCATTCCCTGGATTTGAACCATGTCTGGGTGTGCAAAATAACAACTAAGCTATTTCTCATCAAACTGAGCTACTGGGGAACTACTGTTTCTTGTTTCACTGGCTTTTGCCTATTACTCTCTTGGTCAGACAGTCTGAACTTGTAATCATGTGATGCATGCATGACAGACAGTTAGTGTACTATGTATTAATCCTTTGAATTACTACAATCTGGAAAGTAAACGTTAACACAGGGCATTTATATCTTGTTTTACAGCTCCATTATAAGTGTACAACAACATACCAGAGTAAACACAACAGTTTGTGTTATAGATGTTTATTTCAGATCAATATTAGTTGGACAAACGTTATTCAGTTAACACAGTGACAATATACCTACTAGCAGTAAACAATATACTCCTTCTTAGTTATTTGCACAATATACTGCAAAATAGATTTTTACTCACCAGCTTGTTGGTGCAGCCTCAGCAGTCTGTCTGCATGGGCTTCCATGTTACTAGCCCTCTCTGCTCCAACTGTAGGGGAGAAAAACACACATTATGCATACCTGTCTATCACATCCTCAGGCTAGAATTTAGTACGCCTATATCTGTGATACTTACAAACTGCTGGAACATGGTTGTCCCTGGCATCTTGGATCCACTGTTCCAAGAGTGCCCCCTTCCTCCTCTTTTGGTCAGTATAGTGGTGCTGGACCTACTCACCGGGTCAGGAGATGCCAGTAGCACTGGTGAGATCACGGGCGAGACAGTCCCAGTCCTCCACTTTATATTGTGAGCCCTGGTCCTGGCTCTGCAGCAGTCTCTCATCATGATTACTTATGAGGAGTCCAGCCATGAACCTGGACTCCACAACACCCCAGTGCTGCACCCTAAAGCGCGAACCCTCACCTACCCCAGCTATGGTTCCTGCACATGTTGAACTATAACAGGTAATGGCTGTGTTCCCACCTGTGCAGTTTAAATAAGGCCATATTCCCACCCGTTGTCATCATTGGTCGATTTTGAAAATGTTGAGCACAGCTTCACGGTGTGCAAACCTGGTAAGACAATTTTAGCAATGCTTAAAGGGGAAATTGTTCAGCACTGCTTAACAGTGTGCAAATTCACTTAGCTGAGGTGACTGCTGCTTAGTATTCATGTCTAAGCATTGCTTAAACTGGCTAAGCATAGCTGAGCACTGCTAACCACTACTCACTTTTAATTTTTAAAAATATTAGAATAATGACTTAATTTAGTAAGTGTATATGATTTACTTTACATGACGTCCCTCTATGTGCTTTCATTACATTACCAAGGGGTGTGACTATACTGTATGGGACACTTATGTATACATGGGTGGTTTCACATATTATATGCACTCACACTTACATTTTAGAGCAGCTACACTTCCCTATTTGACAAATATCACTTACTACATCATTAAAAAATAAATAATTTTAACATTGCTTTCCTATGTGAAAATAAAGTGTCTGTTTTGGTACTCATACCATGAATACCTGCATACAAAGCCAGGATTCTAAACACTATACTATCCCAGTGTTAGGATTTTCACTGTATATATTTTTATTTATCTCCCCTGCTGTGTTTAAGCAATGCTGGGCAGAGGGCCATAATGTGCATACCTGCTCAGCTATGCTTAAACCTACCTTAGTATGAAGAAAAAAATATTTTTAATTATTTATGGCCTTGTACACTTTGTTACGCAAGGATGTTGACAGGTATGTGAGGCAGGCATCTGGACATTCTGCAGACACCTGTACAATTGAGGGCTTTCCTGTATGGCACTTTCAGATGGCAGACATTTATGTTTCAGTCTTCATACCCTGCAGGAAGTCCATACTACTGCAAACCTTTTATTCTATCAGCTTTCAGGTTTGTCAATGCAATATTTAAAACATGTCTCTATTTTTGTGGCTTTGTCCCCCATTATTTATGGCTTTGTGCTGATTTATTGCTCTAGGAGGGTGAGAAGTATGTGAGGCAGGCATCTGGGCATTCTGCAGACACCTGTACATTTAACAGCTATGGCCATATGGTAATATCACATGGCAGACATTTGTGTTTTTGTCTTCATACCCTGCAGGAAGTCTGTGCTATTGCAAACCTTTTATTCTATCAGCTTTCAAGTTTGTCCATGCAATATTTAAAATGTATTCCTATTTTTGTGGATTTCCCCCCCATTATTTATGGCTTTGTACTGCTTTATTGCTTTAGGAGGATGAGAAGTATGTGAGGCAGGCATCTGGGAATTCTGCAGACACATGTACAGTTAATGATTATGACTGAATGGCACTTTTACAATGCAGGGGGTGAGTGACAGAACCTGTCACATGTCCCCTGCATTGTTTCTTGCTCCCCTAGCTATTTCAATACCCATGGACACTGAAATACTCATTTTAATTTCATTTCAGTGTCCACAGACACTGAAATACTTTTTGAAAGTGCTGTATGGCACTTTCGGAGTGCAGTGGGCATGTTCAATATCAGTGCATTGCTTAAACAGGCCCCCTGCACTCGTTCACACTTCATGCCCATTTAGTCCTAACAGCAGTGCACCTTCATGAATATGCAAAGTGCATTGCGGTTAATGCTAATGCTAAATGGACACAAACCACTCCGTGCAAGAATAGCATTATTCCTGCACAGAGTTTATTGAATCCCGGGGAGTGTGTCAGTGATTGGTGAAAAGGTTGATGCAGTGAATTTGTTGGCAAAGAATGAAGTGTTTTGTATTGTCCATATCAATCGTAACACCACTGAGCTTAAAGAAGACACTGGCTTAAAGTGTAATATTATGTCAGCAGACACATTTGCTAAGGTGAGAGCTGGTGAGCAACTAAATGTGGCTAGTTCTGTGAAACTTGTTGCTTATGAAAGTGAAGAAATTTATACCAAAGGCTCATTAGTGTTTTCATGTTATTTGGCTAGGAACTGTTACAGCTTGTTATTCTACGTAGTCCGAAGATCTGTGCAGTCATTATTGGGTCTCAGAGACAGTATGAGAATGAATTTTCTTTACTTCACCAAAGAAGTTTATCACATAAACACATATCCTAGTTCCAATTTTACAGGAGCTATTTCCTCAGAGTTTGCTGATGTTTTCAATGACAAGTTGGGCAATCTTCCAGTTGTGTATTCTATGAAGTTAGACAAAGAGGTCAGTCCATTTGTCAGAACGGCAGGAAAAGTTCCTACAGCTTTGCAGAATAGAGTTAAAGCCCATTTGAATAAACTGGTGCAGCAAGGTGTAATTTGTGTCACAGAACCTACTTAATGGGTGTTGTCCATGGTAGCAAACCACAAAAAAGACACAGATGAAATCAGAATATGTATTGACCCAAGAGATTTGAAAAGAACATTAAAGAGACCACATCATTCAATGCGTACAGTGAAGGAAGTCACTGCTCTAATATCAAATGTCACTGTGTTTTCTGTCTTGGATGCAGAAAGTTCTTTTTGGCAAGTGATGCTTGATCACAAATCCCCATTATTGACTACTTTCAATACCCCATTTGGCAGATATAGATTTCACAGGCTATTTTGTACCTTTAAGAAGCATTTCCAAAGACTGAGCGTGTATATAAATAGCAAGCATGTGCTAGCCTCAGTGCCAATTTGAAAGTGCAGCCAGAAAACGGGCATGTATGAGTGTAATAGCTAGTTTGTTTATAGGTTTATCTAAGTTAAAGTTATTAAGCCTCAATTCTGATGTGTTTGTACATAATCAAGCTGCTTGAACAAGAACCCATAAGCCTCATCTATTTCATCCTGACTGGACGAGCGACAGACTAGTTGCACATTTGCAAAATAAATAACATCAGAAACACTCAGTCTAGGGACCTCAACTTTGCCTGCAATATAAATAAGATACATTCAAGAGACAGGTATGTCTCAATGACTGCCCCTTCGCTGCAGCAGGCAGGAAGAGGCAACTCGATTAAGTTTAGTAAGACTTGCCAATCAAGGTTTACAACACCAAGTATAAGTAGTTTATGATGTTTCATATGTTGTAGGATGCTAGATAATTTTATTGCAAGCAAGACTGTAAAAGATGGAGGTGAAATATAGACTACAGTAAAGAATGCTTTAGCATGGCTCCTAAAAAACACTTGCACTAGCAGTCAGTTAGAACTGTTGTCTGAGATGGAGGTATTTTTTGCTTTTAAGATGCAACTATGGTTAGCATGCCTTTTAGTAAACAATACCACACCACCCTTTGTTAGGAAGATCTGTTGTGAACAAAAATAGTAGAGTTGGAGGAAAACAGTTGTGGAATATGAAAGGAGTCCTTTAGCCAAGATTCTGTGAGGACAATTAGTTTAGATCTGTTTAGGTGAGTCAAGCATTCAAGTTGTTTTTGCACAAAACCTGCGTGAGTGTTTTTTGTTATGTTTAGAAGAAAGAGAATCAAGCTGAAGGGGACCATTATCCCACTTGTAAGAGTAGTAATGTGGAGATTATGAGAATAAACTTTTGCAATTTTTTGATGACATTATCTATATTGCAACTATATTTAAATTATGGAACAAATGAGTAGCAAAATATGATACACACTACACTACAACTTTTTGTTTTTACTTAATAAAGCAGATTTTAGAATCAAAGAAGATTCAATAATTTTTCAAAAATGAAAATAGACAGTACAAAATCTAAGCAAACAGATAAGTTTAATAAGCTCTGAAGCTAGTTATTTTCATACAACATCCTGATGAGAAACTATTAAGAAACATATTCAGATTGAAGAGACTTGCCCAAGCCTGCCTAAACAAAAAATACCACTGATATTTATGACAAAGAAGCATTAGAACAAAACACAATGTAAAATCTTTCATTGTGCAGGTGACCAAGGACAAAATAACATATTTTCAGCTCATGTTTTGCATAAATTCTCAGACACATTATTATATATAGTTTTCTTTTAAGGCATTTTCCATTTCAATTTCCATTTATCTGAATGCACCATTTACAAGAAATGCTCTGTTTATTTTCCAAAACAGAGTTTAACTAACACATTTTGCTGAATCCATTTTGATTTACCATGGCTTACTCTACAGCTCCATTTTTTCTGTTTATCTTCCCAGTGAACATTCCTATTCAGCGTGACACTGGTAGCTAGTGGGTGTTCCTACTCAGAAACAGTACTGACATACATTCCTCTTCACATGCAACAGTGTTACTCATGGAGGGTTCTTGTTCACAAATGGCAGCGCTGTTAACTAAATGCTTCTGTTCATAAACAGCAATGCAGTTAAGAGCAACTACTCATAAACAACATCATTACTAATATAGTGTTCCTACCTAATTTATTTTGAGGACACATGCAGAGTGGAATAGTAGGGTCACTTTCAGCAGCAGCTTTGTTACAGAAAATATGATAGTTTGAAATAAAATGAAACAGGAAGAGAGACCAACTGAAATACTGAAAAAATGCAGAGGATACACTTTATTCAATGTTATTGCAAATTAAAATTGGTAATATTTTTGCACATTCATGACACATGATGAGTACACAAGAAAAAGCAAATATGCAAAGTGTACATGGCTCCTTAAAGAAGGAAAAAACTGATGACAAGTAGAATAGTATTGTAAGGAGGAAGAAAAGATACATATATATATATATACATATATATATATATATATATATATATATATATATATATATATATATATATATATGTATATACTTCGACCCATCAAGCACCCCTGCACCCCCACACCCCACTACTTTTATATTCTCACTCCGAGATCACATTACAGTGGGGAAAAGGGAATACTCCCTTATCCTCACTGTGCCACGATCTAAGCAGCAGCCCTTGTTGCTGTTCGCTTAGTTGCCTTTTTGCGAAAGTGCATTTTCAAAAAAATGCACTTTTGTGAAAAGGAGTTTGCCTGATTACATTTCATTGAAATGCAATTTTGATGGGTTGAGGCAGACCTATATATATATATATATATATATATATATATATATATATATATATATATGTATATACAACTATATATCAATTGCCATTTAGTCCCATAACAATAGGGAAGGGTGAACATAGGCATGAAAGACAAAAGTAACATATTAGGGAACAAACTGGTTATTTGATGGAGAGAGGCACAACTTTTCACATGACAGGTATGGGGACATAGCATTTATCATAAAAATGTTCAAAAACTGATTATATTTCATGGGTTAAGCATGTCTGCCTTGAGATGGCAGACTTCATTTAGTTGGCTTTTGGTTTGCTATAATAGAACTTGCATTCTGAAATGGTACTAGTTCCTAACAAATGTTTCCATTTAAAAACAAAAGCTCTACTGAGAGAGTGGTTGTACTCAGAACAGCAGGCCAGCTCGCTGAGTGTTGCCTTTCACAAACAGCAATGCTATTTAGTGAAAGTCATAGTCCAGTAATAAGAGTACTATGCAGTATATCTTCCTAATCACAAATAATGCTATTTACTGAATGTTCTCGGTCATAAGTATCACTGCTGCTTACAGCAAATACTACTGTTGAATGAAAGTTGCTATTCCTGCAAAACAATGGTACTTATTAAGTGTTACTGTTTACAGAATTCTACTCTGTAAGTGTTCTTGGTTATATGAGCATTGCTAATGAGAGTTCCTACTCAAGGACATCTTTGCTACCCAATGAGTCCTCATATTTGCAAACAGTGTACTACTCAATAAGGGTTCATGTTCACAAATGAACATTACCACTGAATGAGAGATTTTACTCATGGACAGCAATATTACTCATTACTCTTTGAGGGGTCATGGTCACAAAAAACAACACATTTTCCTGTCTTTTCTGGATTTATGCTACTTTTTATGATGTTTAAATTGTAAGTTCCTTTCAAATATTGATTGTTCCTGTTCTGATCTGCTAAAAGCTGTGGCTACCCTTGCCTTTGTTGCCTTGGCACATACCAGCTTCTTATAGCTGAGTTTTTGGCATTTTCTGTGCTGTGTGGCTCTTCTGGTAATTCAAAGCACTCCTCTTCCTGTATCTCTTTCTTTACTAATTTGAGATTTACCTGAAAAAGACTTGGATCTTATATAAATATGTTTTCCATCCATTTAAACTCTATTCTGTTTCTTCCTTACTGCTACAACTACAGGTACCTTGGACTTGCTCTGTGTATACCACAGTATGTTGCAAGAACAAACTCATCTAGAATGTTCCCTCACTACTGGCTGAAAAAACAGAAATGACCAAAGAGACACCATATTCTACTGTAATATATTTTTCATTGTTTAGCTATATCAAGATTTAAATGGAGAATGAAAACAGGGATACACCAATACAAAGAAAGGAAACAAAAAAAATTACAAAAAAAGTAATGCTCAGTCTTCTCATACTCTAAATTGCGTATTTGAAAATGATTGCAGTTAAAGGACTTTGAAAAATATTTTTTTACTTTTCCATTCGGCTATACACAGTTTCATTTTTAAAACAATATAAAATTTATCAACATTTGTTCAATTCTGCTTTTTAGTTTAATTACATAATGAATTAGTTCATAAACAGTGATATTTTGTAAACTCATTCTCAATTCATATTTGCTTGCTATTTAATTAATCCACTAATCATATTGCTGCAGCAAAGAACACATAGGTTGGGAAATACTGAAATCAAGATCTAAGAAATTTGAAAAACAGCAAAAGATGAGGACTTCAAAATGAAAGGCAAACAAACTTCTAAACATGAAATACTATCAACAATTCAAAATGTGCTTTAGAAAAGTTGGGTTATATTCTGGTTCGCAAAATGTGGAAATTGCAATGATGTCATCATAACTATCAACTTCAGATGCAGACTGATCATTATTATAATTATTATTAATTAATTTGTACATTTGTTTACTTGTAGATATAGCCCAGAAAACCCAAGATATTTCCTTTCCATTGGAGACTGGGGAGAATAACTCCACAAATATAGTAAACAGAGCAATAAAAGACAAAATATGAAAATATGAATATGTGTAATGATATAAGGTATTCATGCAGAGGATACAGTAAATAATCAGGTAATAATACAGAATTTTAGCATTGATCTTAGTCTATGTAAAAGGTGCAAAAATAATGGTTGATCTAAATACATATAAATATAGCAACAATGCACATCTTTTAAGGTTAGAAAATAACTTGGAAGATGGTTGAAATGTATACTGTAAGTGATTTTTTAAAATATCAATAAGAATGGATGTTAGAATCAGCAAGTAAAGGGGGATATTTGGAAGTAAGGAAATTATATTTAAGAAGAATAATAATAAAACAAAAAAGTCTAGGGATTAAGTCAGAGGAGGAATGGTGAAATAGGAATGTGGGGATTTAAGAAGTGAGTGGAATAAAGAAGCGATTGGTGGTGAGCAACATGATTAATACTAAAAGGGTCTCTTTAGGTAAATTGTATGGATGTACATGTTTGTGTTTATTTATTAACCTAATTATTGAATTAGAGCTAGACAGTGTTGGGTTTTTGGTTAGGTGCCATTCAGAAACTCTATGATTTGTTTCAATATAATTTTTTTTCAGATTTCTGTGAGAATATTATTTCACTTTTGAGCAACTGACACTAAATAAAGTGAGACACTGAAGTGAATAATTTGGCATCTATATAACCCGATCGAATGTTTAGGTTAGTGAATACCTAAACATTGACCTGGTAATATCGAAAAATTAAAACAACAAACGCCTGATTTAATGTAGGGAATGAATTCCCTCTGCTGCAAAAAAAAAAAATTTAACCAAAATGAAGTGGAGGGGCTTTGCCCCCCACACCCCCTGATGTGGGGGGCTGTGCCCTCCCAACTAAATATACCAACTCCAAGATCACTCTACAGTGGGGAAAGGGACAAAATTCGTATAACGGCCAAGGGAATTCTTTCCCTGCCTTAAATCAACCATTCACATTTTTTTGCTTTCGTTATTGCCAGATCGACGTTTAGGAATTCGCTAACCTAACTGTTCAATCAGGTAACAGGAACCCAATAATTTGATGGTGAATAAATTGATCTGGTTTAATGATTTAACTGAGAAATATTGGACATTTCTTAGACTAAAATATGATTTAAAGTACCATTTTGAGTTAGAAAAGTTTTTCTAGATCTAGGCATCCAGCTTTCATCATAGTTGTCAATGATGTGCTGTGTTTTATGTATGTGTTGCCATTTTTCATGAAAAGAAATAATATGTCCAAAAAGGGAAAAAAAACACCAAGAAGGGAAAATGGAAAAATTAAGAAGGGAGAACTAGTGAGAGTGTATGGGAGAGAGAGAGGGAAAAGGGAAAAAATATATGCTGATCAACTGACTAACCTTTTAGGTGATGCATGGCACCTCCATTACAAAAAAAAAAAAAGCTAATATAACTATCGCCATGGTCACAAAATCTTGGCATAATACATTGCTCTCTGTCAATGGACTTGCTTAATGACTACTGATGTCCTTACCTAATAGCACAACATGGAATAAAAGGGAAGCCTGCCTTAAGTACAGTTGCTGAAGGAGGGTTGGTGCCCTTGTCTAAAGTACAGAGGAATATGGACCCCTACCCATACTGCAAAAGGCATGGGGTAGTATTCTTCATAAGGACATTGCAGAACTGAAAAGGAAACCCTAACAACTTAAATGCAGTAGCCAAAGGTGTGGATCAGTGACCCTGTCTAATGATGCAGCATGATGAAATGGGAAACCCTGCTTTAAGGTCAGTAAGTATGGGGGGCCCAGTGATTACAATAGTGAACTCTGCTTAAAGTGCAGTAATCATATAAATCTAGTCATGCTGAGTGACCAACACAATGCAAAATACAAGGCCATATTTACTGTGTATTAGTCACATAATATCACATCAGTGACCACGAGTGCAATTTTGTAAAATAGAGGGACTGTTGTTACTTGCATATCTGCTCATTAAGGACCTATACCGATTCCTTACATTTTTCCAACTGCATGCTTCTCTTACTTATTTTCTTCCTGGCTCACACCTTAGAGTTATCAGAAGCTGGGGTAAAAAAGAAACTCCTTCACCTGTATGTCTCTTTTCTTTTCTTTGTCATGCAGCTCTCTGGTTCTGAGTTCATTCCTCTCCTCTCTCTATATATGGTGTTTTTATAAAACGCTCATGCTCCATCTCACATTCATTCTTTGCCTTCTTTCTCTCTCTCTCATATGTATTTATCCTCCTCTCTTTCATAAAGTAGTCATAGATATCTGCCTAGTAAAATAATACTTCTATAGACAAAATTAATTTATAACTTAAACATATATTTCACAGAAACCAGTGTTGCTCTCTTTTTTCCTTCATTTCCTGAAGCCAGTATAGCTTCTCACTACTTTTTCAGCTCAAGGCTTGTTGATGATTTCTTTGTAAACATTGCTTTTTCCAGATTTTCATAGAGGCATTCTGTAACAAAGTGTCCAAATACCTTGCTGCATACATCTGCATTCAGTTTAACCTTTTACTAATACCAATATCAGCCATTCAGTTATAATGGTTGCCAATAGAGTGGGGCAGGCCAGTGCTTGCTATACATAGTGGCAGTATCCAGCTCATCTTGAGCATTGCCAGACATTCTTAGGCATGTTGAGCCACATAATCTCACCACCACTTCCTGTTTCTACCCTACAGTCTCCTCTCCTTTGGGTGTTTTCTTATAAACCTCTCATGGGAGGTACCCAGGGGACATCCTCACTAGATTCCAAACCTATCCCATCTGGCTCCTCTTAACATGAATAAGCAGTGGCTTATGGTACAGTTTGCCTATTTCATTATCTGGATATCTCATTTAAATTGTTGTTGCACTGGATTTTTGATATTTTCTATGTCTGTGCATATATAATAATTGTACAACCTATAGTCAAAGAACCACAATACTGAATCTAAATTAGTTGATCTGAAAAGATCAAAAGTCAAAATAGAGAAAAAAAAAACAAAATATTTTCTTGCAGTGGGGCAAGAAATCACAAAGACTGAGCAAAACAATCACAGTGGCCACAGGAGCAACAAGAAGGGTCAATTTAAAAACAAAACAAAAGAAAACAAAACAAACAATAAACTAAGCAAACTTATATACAAACTGCTTCCTCGGGAGTGCTTGAATGGGAGAAGGAGGGACTGAGGCCTCTTAATATGCTCCCTGTGAAATAACAGTATTCGAAATGCCGAGTGTCATCAATCTGGAAAAAAAAAAAGACCTAAACTACAGGAAAAGAGAGAGTCTTGAGCATAGCTATTTTCCTTTTTTTTTGGCCAGTGGGTCCCAACATTAAAAATAGTTTGCCTCATAGAAAACACACAAAGTTAAGGTGCTTCTTAAATTATAAATGGAAGTCATGTTGGATGAAAAAGAAATGTCAAAACAAAATGTGGGTATGGGCAGTTTGCTATAAGAAAATTATGATAAAAATGAAAAACAGATGTAATAGTCTAGGAATGTTAAACAAACTATAAATGCACACAATTCATGCTTTTGTCTTATTCAGGAGGCTTCTTCAGATTGCCTGTAGAAATCTTGAGAGTAATAAAAAAAATGTTAACTGTGTGTACTTCTAATGTCATAAAGTAAAATTTCTTGGGCTATTATTATATTTGTTTTTTCAAATTTATTTTATTGGAAAATAAATTACAAAAATGTAAGGAGATGAACCATTACACAGCTGGGCTAGGTTAGATACTTCCACTTATTATTACAGGCAGATGCACTAGGCATCTCCCAAAAATGTAGAGAGTGGGATATGTTATTACACTCCTGTGAGAGTTTAAGGCAAAGTGTCTGATCCTTAAGAACCCCATCAGATGTAGGGAATGGTTGGCTTGAAAGAACATTTAGGATACTAGGGAAATTGACAGAACTATTAAGCTGGTAGAGGATGGGCTGGTAATGATTCATCTTGGATTATGGCTAAGATCTGAGAGAGGTAGGTTATTCATACATGTCTGGTAAGATTGAATGGTATCACTAACCAGTTTGAGCAAGAGGATGCAAATTTTGCTTTTGAACAAAGTGATATTGTTAAAAATAAAGCGTTATCATAATGACAGGCTTGAGATAAAGATAAAGGGTGTCACTTTTAGTTATTTATGTATGTTAGTATGTATGGGGTAGTGAAATGAAAAAAGTGGATACATTTCTGTCACAGTGAAGGAATTACAGCAACCCCCCGCCCCACAAAATATAGGTCATACAGACTATAGCTTATAGCTTTTCAAACTGACTGTGAAGAATTAGGAAAACATAAATACAACAATAGAGCTTAATAATTATGAACAACTTTACAAAGTACAAGAGTGTGTAATCATGTGATGTCAACTTTAGTGCAAGGAAACACATAGAAATACTTGCATTGCAAGACTATTACTATAATAGAATTATGTTTTATATGTTTATGTTATAATTTGGTGGTTAAATCAAATATAAGAGATTCTTTTTCCCCAGAAAAGTTTATCCCCAGGATTCACAAAGCCTCCGTGTAAGAGTTATAACTCTTACATGGAGGCTGCAGTTAAATGGAGTGATGTCAGCATGCTTTGCATATTCATGAGAGCATGATGAATCACACCTAAGTCTAACACGGTCCGTGTAAGACAGTAGGGGGCGTGTCCGTAGGCTGAGCCCTGCAAGCGGACACACCCCCAGAAGTGTAAAAGTGCCCAAAGTAAACACCCACAACAGAGTCCACGGAAATGTGAATAAACACAACACAACACATGCCCCCACAGACTATGAACATAAAATATATATAAAACGGAACGCTGTAGCTTGCAAATACAGACACCAAACGTATCACCAATTCAAAAAATCAGGAACCACTGTAATTGAACAAGGCAAATAATTCTCCGACTCAAAACGAAACAGGAACGTCCTTTAATCAGTGAGCGCTTTCACCCAATCAGGGCTTCATCAGACTGTACAAGGAACAAGCATCAGCACAGTCTATATATAATCAGAGCAATAAATTAATTAAAAGCTCAATTAAAACCAGTCTATGGTATTTAAAATTTTAAAAGCATATGCATATAAATCATGACAAAATCGCTAAGGCAGTACATGTAAATCATATACCTGAAGATCGATGTTATAAAACTTTTCAAGTATGTTAAATACAAAAAATGCAAAAAGTGCTTACAACATTTAGCTAAATTTGATATATTGACTAAATTTGATATATTAACTATCTATGCATCTAATAAATCCACTAGATGGTGCTATATGTATAACAAATATAAAATAAGAATACATAAACCAAAACAAGACTGCCCTTTCTAAACATGTGTAGATAAAAATATAATGATAAATTATTTCATAGCTCTAAGTTTCCTTTTCTTTAAAAAAGGGTGAAGACTAACCTTATCATTGAGACCAGGTGGAAAATCTGCTTTGCATCTGATTATCCACCTGGTCTCAACCTCCAAGGTGAGAGTTTCAATGTCTCCACCTCTAGAACTGCAATTTACAGTCTGCATGACAAAAAAACTAAAAGTGTGTGTAGGACCTCTAGCTTTACAATGTCTAGCTAAGGCATTCCTGTCGTCTCCTACTTTTATACTATATAAATGCTCCCTCACTCTTTCTCTCAGCTGCCTGTTGGTTTTACCAACGTAAAACGCATTACAGGAACAGCACGAGGCTAGGTAGATGACATTCTCAGATCTACAAGTGGTGCCTGTATAGAAACTGAAGACCTTGCCTATTAATGGAGGTTGAAATGTAGTGTCTGTGTTGATAAAAGCACACTGGTTACATTTATTACAAGGAACTGTGTTGGTAGAATGTGTTTGTTTGTCCTTATAGCCTTTATGACATAGCATTCTTCTCAAGTTCAAACTATTCTTATAGTAGAACCTAGGTCTTACTCCAACCAGGCTACTAATGGATTCATCTACCCCTAGTATATGCCAGTGTCTTTCTATTATGGCTCTAATATCAAATACATCATTGGTGTAGAATAAAGGTATATTAACATTGGAAGATCTTTGTCCTATTTCTTCACAATTATTAATCATATTCTCTGCTAAGCTTGAAAAATAAGGTTTAGCTCTATCATTCCTCATGGTAGATACCTCCATAGCAATATCATTAATATGTTTGATTTGGTAGTCCCTTTCTACTAACCTACCTGTTAATCCCATCAACTCATTCTTATAGCCAGCCTCTGTGGGATTAAGTATTGAGGCCCTCATAATTTGGCCTTTAACCACATTATCAAAGATATGCTTGGGGTGCATACTACTTCTGTGGAGCAGGGTATTCCTAAAACATTCTTTCCTATGCACAGAGGTGTTTACCAGACCATTCGATAGTCTCATGATGTTCACATCCAAATATGGAATATAGTCTTTAGAATAATTCATGGTAAATTTTAAGTAGTCAGTGAGTCCATTAATTTCCTTATCAAACTCCATTAACGACGCTTCACTGCCCTCCCAAATCAAAAAAAGGTCGTCTACAAACCTCTTATAGAAAATAGCATGTCGTCTAAAGAGTTCTAGAGGGAATAGCTTCTCTTTCTCCCATTCAGCCATAACTACGTTGGCGTAGCTATTGGCACACGAAGTGCCCATAGCTACGCCATCATTCTGAATATACATCTCTTCATTAAAAAAGAATATGTTGTTCTCTAAAATAATTTCCAAAAATAGAGTCAACAGTTCAATGAACTGGACATCCATTTCGGTGTATTTCTTCAGATAACTCTGCACATTTTCAATCCCTACATTGTTGGGAATCACAGTGAACAAGCTTCTAACGTCAAGTGTTACCATAAGATAATCAGTTTCATAACCCAAGTTCGAAAGAAAATCATACAAATCTAACAGAAAATGTTTACTGTCTTTCAAGACATATGGATTTTCATTAACCACTGTCCTCAGATGATGTTCCACAAATAGAGAGAAAGGTTCGGTAACCCATCCCCGTCCAGAGACAATGGGTCTCATCGGGGGATTCTCCAAGTTCTTGTGCACCTTAGGTAAACCCTTGAGTATAGGTATAAGGGGATGGTTGACCTTAAGAAATTTATAGAAGTCTTTCCTTATCAAATTACTTCTAAACAAGTCATCAATGGTATCATAGACTCTAAATACTTTCATCATGACTTCATTTATATTCAATTTTGTATAAGACTTATCAGTGTTCAACAACAAATTCATGTTATCAATGTAATTTTGAAAATCCATTACTACTATGGGCCCACCTTTATCAGCTGGTGTAATGATGATGTTACAATCTGTCCTTAAGTCTAGTAAAGCTCTCATTTCAAGGGAAGTCAAATTCCTTTTCATTTTAAAGCTCCTGCCTTCATCCCTGGTGGAGTAGTATGTATACAAATCACCCTCTATTAACCTGGAAAAAGTATCCAGAACAGGGTGCAAAGTAGGTACATAAGTACTAACTGGTTTGAAAGTATCTGTGACTCTATCCTTATCAGTTAACCCATAATCCAACCTCAACTGAACATTTCTAACAAACATTTTTTTATCTATGATAGTATCAGTGAGTTCACTACCTTTACTAGGTATAAAGGAAAGACCTTTATTAAGGATCTGTTCCTCATAAACAGTTAATTTTCTTTTGGATAGATTAATAACTAAAGATTCCCTTTCTTTCCCCACATCTTTTTCAATGTGGGTCCTACTTGTTCTATTTCTGTTACTTTCCTTTTCTGTCTCCCCCTGCTCATGGAGCGAGACCTCCCTCTGAACCAGGGGGATTGTATAGGGAAAGGGACTTCTTGTCTAGGGGCTACAGCTGTATCAACCTTCCCATTATCAATAGAGACAGTTCTTTTCTTAACTACTGAATCACTATTCTTCGTATTAAAAGAATTCACTATGCCTCTAACACTAGTGGAGATATTATTCTCTGTGGAACCCAACTTTCCTTTGGTCTGGATTACCATGGGATATAGATTCACATTATTACTACATCTGTTCTGGCTAGCATTCAAAGTTGTCACTATGCAGTCAGCAACAGAGGCATCAGTAGTTAAAACATCACCAGTATTTACATCAACAGTATTAACATCATCATTAATTCCACTGATTATATTTGATTTACATATCACTGACTCCTTCTGTCCTTTTATATTATTACTACCAGTCTCATTAGTAGCAACTGTCCTGGGCCAAGTGAAGACATGGCCATTTTTAAAATCAATAATGTCTCTCTCAATTTTAGTCTTCTTCTGGTTGGTAAGCCTTCTTTCATACAAAAGTACATTGTCCATGAGTCTGTCAAGACCCAAAGTCTTTTTCATAGTATGGTATTTCACATTAATCTCTTTATATTTCTCAGTCACTTTAACTCTAAGCAACTCTTCCTCTGGTCTGTGATAGTCTATAAGAAGTTTCATGTAATTGAAACTTAAGTCCATATTTAACCTCTGCCATTTTAGCAATAATTCAGGAAAATTATTACCTGTGGTAGGCATTTTCAGCACACGCAACCCTCTAGGTATAATCCGTTTAGTCAGGCATGCTTCAAAATGCTGCCGTTGCAGCTGGAGTCTTTTTAGTTTCAGAAAATCCTCTTCGAGTGATTCCAGGTCATCGGCCAGTAACATTAGATCATTCGCGTTGTCTCCTTCAGACTCACGCTCCTCATTAGGTTCAAAGAACAGCAAAACATTCTCTGTGCCTGCTACACAGTCCACAAACCTCCGCTCAGTGACTCCATGTGTATCCGGTACGTAAGCCAATTCAATCTCATCACCTCCGTTGGTGCAAGACATGCTCTCCGTGTGGAAAACAAAAAATATAAAATAAAATCACAAACAACAAGTTAGCTCCACCGGAAGAGCAGCGTTCCAGAAATAATGTCAAATAATGCAAAAATCAAAACGGTACGCTGTAGCTTGCAAATACAGACACCAAACGTATCACCAATTCAAAAAATCAGGAACCACTGTAATTGAACAAGGCAAATAATTCTCCGACTCAAAACGAAACAGGAACGTCCTTTAATCAGTGAGCGCTTTCACCCAATCAGGGCTTCATCAGACTGTACAAGGAACAAGCATCAGCACAGTCTATATATAATCAGAGCAATAAATTAATTAAAAGCTCAATTAAAACCAGTCTATGGTATTTAAAATTTTAAAAGCATATGCATATAAATCATGACAAAATCGCTAAGGCAGTACATGTAAATCATATACCTGAAGATCGATGTTATAAAACTTTTCAAGTATGTTAAATACAAAAAATGCAAAAAGTGCTTACAACATTTAGCTAAATTTGATATATTGACTAAATTTAATGTTAATGGAGTTTGATAAGGAAATTAATGGACTCACTGACTACTTAAAATTTTTTGATTTTTGCATTATTTGACTTTATTTCTGGAAAGCTGCTCTTCTGGTGGAGCTAACTTGTTGTTTGTGATTTTATTTTATATTTTTTGGTTTCCACACGGAGAGCATGTCTTGCACCAATGGAGGTGATGAGATTGAATTGGCTTACGTACCGGATACACATGGAGTCACTGAGCGGAGGTTTGTGGACTGTGTATCAGGCACAGAGAATGTTTTGCTGTTCTTTGAACCTAATGAGGAGCGTGGGTCTGAAGGAGACAACGCGGATGATCTAATGTTACTGGCCGATGACCTGGAATCACTCGAAGAGGATTTTCTGAAACTAAAAAGACTCCAGCTGCAACGGCAGCATTTTGAAGCATGCCTGACTAAACGGATTATACCTAGAGGGTTGCGTGTGCTGAAAATGCCTACCACAGGTAATAATTTTCCTGAATTATTGCTAAAATGGCAGAGGTTAAATATGGACTTAAGTTTCAATTACATGAAACTTCTTATAGACTATCACAGACCAGAGGAAGAGTTGCTTAGAGTTAAAGTGACTGAGAAATATAAAGAGATTAATGTGAAATACCATACTATGAAAAAGACTTTGGGTCTTGACAGACTCATGGACAATGTACTTTGTATGAAAGAAGGCTTACCAACCAGAAGAAGACTAAAATTGAGAGAGACATTATTGATTTTAAAATGGCCATGTCTTCACTTGGCCCAGGACAGTTGCTACTAATGAGACTGGTAGTAATAATATAAAAGGACAGAAGGAGTCAGTGATATGTAAATCAAATATAATCAGTGGAATTAATGATGATGTTAATGCTGTTGATGTAAATACTGGTGATGTTTTAACTTGATGCCTCTGTTGCTGACTGCATAGTGACAACTTTGAATGCTAGCCAGAACAGATGTAGTAATAATGTGAATCTATATCCCATGGTAATCCAGACCAAAGGAAAGTTGGGTTCCACAGAGAATAATATCTCCACTAGTGTTAGAGGCATAGTGAATTCTTTTAATACGAAGAATAGTGATTCAGTAGTTAAGAAAAGAACTGTCTCTATTGATAATGGGAAGGTTGATACAGCTGTAGCCCCTAGACAAGAAGTCCCTTTCCCTATACAATCCCCCTGGTTCAGAGGGAGGTCTCGCTCCATGAGCAGGGGGAGACAGAATAGGAAAGTAACAGAAATAGAACAAGTAGGACCCACATTGAAAAAGATGTGGGGAAAGAAAGGGAATCTTTAGTTATTAATATATCCAAAAGAAAATTAACTGTTTATGAGGAACAGATCCTTAATAAAGGTCTTTCCTTTATACCTAGCAAAGGCAGTGAACTCACTGATACTATCATAGATACAAAAATGTTTGTTAGAAATGTTCAGTTGAGGTTGGATTATGGGTTAACTGATAAGGATAGAGTCACAGATACTTTCAAACCAGTTAGTACTTATGTACCTACTTTGCACCCTGTTCTGGATACTTTTTCCAGGTTAATAGAGGGTGATTTGTATACATACTACTCCACCAGGGATGAAGGCAGGAGCTTTAAAACGAAAAGGAATTTGACTTCCCTTGAAATGAGAGCTTTACTAGACTTAAGGACAGATTGTAACATCATCATTACACCAGCTGATAAAGGTGGGCCCATAGTAGTAATGGATTTTCAAAATTACATTGATAACATGAATTTGTTGTTGAACACTGATAAGTCTTATACAAAATTGAATATAAATGAAGTCATGATGAAAGTATTTAGAGTCTATGATACCATTGATGACTTGTTTAGAAGTAATTTGATAAGGAAAGACTTCTATAAATTTCTTAAGGTCAACCATCCCCTTATACCTATACTCAAGGGTTTACCTAAGGTGCACAAGAACTTGGAGAATCCCCCGATGAGACCCATTGTCTCTGGACGGGGATGGGTTACCGAACCTTTCTCTATTTGTGGAACATCAT
Organism: Protopterus annectens; assembly: GCF_019279795.1. Taxonomy (NCBI): domain Eukaryota; kingdom Metazoa; phylum Chordata; order Ceratodontiformes; family Protopteridae; genus Protopterus; species Protopterus annectens. Next base: position 1,548,357,057 of record NC_056731.1, on the reverse strand, counting down.
CTGAGGACAGTGGTTAATGAAAATCCATATGTCTTGAAAGACAGTAAACATTTTCTGTTAGATTTGTATGATTTTCTTTCGAACTTGGGTTATGAAACTGATTATCTTATGGTAACACTTGACGTTAGAAGCTTGTTCACTGTGATTCCCAACAATGTAGGGATTGAAAATGTGCAGAGTTATCTGAAGAAATACACCAAAATGGATGTCCAGTTCATTGAACTGTTGACTCTATTTTTGGAAATTATTTTAGAGAACAACATATTCTTTTTTAATGAAGAGATGTATATTCAGAATGATGGCGTAGCTATGGGCACTTCGTGTGCCAATAGCTACGCCAACGTAGTTATGGCTGAATGGGAGAAAAAGAAGCTATTCCCTCTAGAACTCTTTAGACGACATGCTATTTTCTATAAGAGGTTTGTAGACGACCTTTTTTTGATTTGGGAGGGCAGTGAAGCGTCGTTAATGGAGTTTGATAAGGAAATTAATGGACTCACTGACTACTTAAAATTTACCATGAATTATTCTAAAGACTATATTCCATATTTGGATGTGAACATCATGAGACTATCGAGTGGTCTGGTAAACACCTCTGTGCATAGGAAAGAATGTTTTAGGAATACCCTGCTCCACAGAAGTAGTATGCACCCCAAGCATATCTTTGATAATGTGGTTAAAGGCCAAATTATGAGGGCCTCAAGACTTAATCCCACAGAGGCTGGCTATAAGAATGAGTTGATGGGATTAACAGGTAGGTTAGTAGAAAGGGACTACCAAATCAAACATATTAATGATATTGCTATGGAGGTATCTACCATGAGGAATGATAGAGCTAAACCTTATTTTTCAAGCTTAGCAGAGAATATGATTAATAATTGTGAAGAAATAGGACAAAGATCTTCCAATGTTAATATACCTTTATTCTACACCAATGATGTATTTGATATTAGAGCCATAATAGAAAGACACTGGCATATACTAGGGGTAGATGAATCCATTAGTAGCCTGGTTGGAGTAAGACCTAGGTTCTACTATAAGAATAGTTTGAACTTGAGAAGAATGCTATGTCATAAAGGCTATAAGGACAAACAAACACATTCTACCAACACAGTTCCTTGTAATAAATGTAACCAGTGTGCTTTTATCAACACAGACACTACATTTCAACCTCCATTAATAGGCAAGGTCTTCGGTTTCTATACAGGCACCACTTGTAGATCTGAGAATGTCATCTACCTAGCCTCGTGCTGTTCCTGTAATGCGTTTTACGTTGGTAAAACCAACAGGCAGCTGAGAGAAAGAGTGAGGGAGCATTTATATAGTATAAAAGTAGGAGACGACAGGAATGCCTTAGCTAGACATTGTAAAGCTAGAGGTCCTACACACACTTTTAGTTTTTTTTGTCATGCAGACTGTAAATTGCAGTTCTAGAGGTGGAGACATTGAAACTCTCACCTTGGAGGTTGAGACCAGGTGGATAATCAGATGCAAAGAAGATTTTCCACCTGGTCTCAATGATAAGGTTAGTCTTCACCCTTTTTTAAAGAAAAGGAGACTTAGAGCTATGAAATAATTTATCATTATATTTTTATCTACACATGTTTAGAAAGGGCAGTCTTGTTTTGTTTTATGTATTCTTATTTTATATTTGTTATACATATAGCACCATCTAGTGGATTTATTAGATGCATAGATAGTTAATATATCAAATTTAGTCAATATATCAAATTTAGCTAAATGTTGTAAGCATTTTTTGCATTTTTTGTATTTAACATACTTGAAAAGTTTTATAACATCGATCTTCACGTATATGATTTACATGTACTGCCTTAGCGATTTTGTCATGATTTATATGCATATGCTTTTAAAGTTTTAAATACCATAGACTGGTTTTAATTGAGCTTTTAATTAATTTATTGCTCTGATTATATATAGACTGTGCTGATGCTTGTTCCTTGTACAGTCTGATGAAGCCCTGATTGGGTGAAAGCGCTCACTGATTAAAGGACGTTCCTGTTTCGTTTTGAGTCGGAGAATTATTTGCCTTGTTCAATTACAGTGGTTCCTGATTTTTTGAATTGGTGATACGTTTGGTGTCTGTATTTGCAAGCTACAGCATTCCGTTTTGATTTTTGCATTATTTGACTTTATTTCTAGAACGCTGCTCTTCCGGTGGAGCTAACTTGTTGTTTGTGATTTTATAAAATATATATAAATGAACATGTTATGTATTTTTTTTAAATTGTAAAGATGTTTAACCGTGAGTGCGCTCGTTTGGCGTGCCGTAAGCGCAGCTACAGTTAGCAGTCAGTGGGAAAGCATATAAGAACTAAATATGCAAAATAAGTCAGGAAGCAATAGCGTAACGGTAGAGATGTTGGCTGAAAAGCAGGCATTCATGGTTCAAACCCCACAACACCAGTTTTTTTTTTTCAAAATAAGCAGGAAACAAGTCCCTGACAAATATGTACACATAAAACCACAATTTATGTAAAATGTAATTAAATAGCCCATTTATATTGAAGATGTGGGGTAACAAATGAAGAAAAAATGCCAGATGTGCTCATAGCTGAGCTACAGTTTAACAGAGTGAGTGCATGTGCCCGTAGATGAGCAGTGGTTTAACTGGCGCTAAATGAGTGCCCGTAGCTGTGCAGTGGTCTAACACGCTAAATCTATGTGCCCCTAACTGAGCTGAGCATAATATGCGTGCCGATAGCCAAATGAGGCTTAAAGCAGCGTACCCCATTTGCACGGAGCTGCACACCGCGCAAACGAGCTGACGGGCAACGTTGAGCAAGCCGTATCAAAACTGCCTTTACACAGACACACCCCTCAGCATGTCTAGACAGTCATGAAAAATAAAAAGCAGTGGCCAGGTTCGAACCCAGGATACTATACACCATAGTCAAGGTACCAAACCACTAAGCCATGACAGCAGTATCTAGAAATGCAATAATAGCTAATATATAGGAATGAATACAAACTGGAGCATGACAATGCAGGTTTACTGAAGTTGATACAATTCCAAAATGGCCAATCACAGATATGTGTGGGAAAAACGGACTATATAAGCCCCATAGGCAGGAATACACAGCATAAACGATTGTAGAACTGACCTGCAGGCAGAATGACAGGAGTAGGAGAGGGTAGTTGCTTTCGAGCGCAGAGGTGGGGTGTTGAGGAGTCCAGGTACATGGTCTGGCTCCTAGTCCATAATCATGAGGCCCAACTCATGCAGGGCCAGGTCCTCTGGGGAGCATACAGGGCCAAGGCGTGGGACCGGTTGGCTCATGATCTCACCAGTGCCACAGGGATTCCAAGGACTGGTGAGCAGGTCCATCACCACCATGCGGACCTGAAGAGATGCAATCAGGACCAACTGAACCTTTGGATCCAGGAGGCCCGGCAAACACCCAATGCCCCATTACTGAGTAAGTAACATTTAATTATGTATGTAAGAAATTAAACTAGCTGATATTATGGAGATGTGTATTCCAATATTACTTCATTTATATTACAGCTGCAGGTGTCCGTTCTGCGAACCGCAGAGCCTATGGCAATATGGCCTATGACACAGACACACCCCTCAGCATGTCTAGACAGTCATGAAAAATAAAAAGCAGTGGCCAGGTTCAAGCCCAGGATACTATACACCATAGTCAAGGTACCAAACCACTAAGCCATAACAGCAGTACCTGGAAATGCAATAATAGCTAATATATAGGAATGAATACAAACTGAAGCATGACAATGCAGGTTTACTGAAGTTGATACAATTCCAAAATGGCCAATCACAGATATGTGCGGGAAAAAGGACTATATAAGCCCCATAGGCAGGAATACACAGCATAAATGATTATAGAACTGACCTGCAGGCAGAATGACAGGAGTAGGAGAGGGTAGTTGCTTTCGAGCACAGAGGTGGGGTGTTGAGGAGTCCAGGTACATGGTCTGGCTCCTAGTCCATAATCATGAGGCCCAACTCATGCAGGGCCAGGTCCTCTGGGGAGCATACAGGGCCGAGGCATGGGACCGGTTGGCTCATGATCTCACCAGTGCCACAGGGATTCCAAGGACTGGTGAGCAGGTCCATCACCACCATGCGGACCTGAAGAGACGCAAGCAGGACCAACTGAACCTTTGGATCCAGGAGGCCCAGCAAATACCCAATGCCCCACTACTGAGTAAGTAACATTTAATTATGTATGTAAGAAATTAAACTAGCTGATATTATGGAGATGTGTATTCCAATATTACTTCATTTATATTACAGCTGCAGGTGTCCGTTCTGCGAACTGCAGAGCCTATGACAATATGGCCTATGACACAGACACACCCCTCAGCATGTCTAGACAGTCATGAAAAATAAAAAGCAGTGGCCAGGTTCAAGCCCAGGATACTATACACCATAGTCAAGGTACCAAACCACTAAGCCATGACAGCAGTACCTAGAAATGCAATAATAGCTAATATATAGGAATGAATACAAACTGGAGCATGACAATGCAGGTTTACTGAAGTTGATACAATTCCAATATGGCCAATCACATATATGTGCAGGAAAACGGACTATATAAGCCCCATAGGCAGGAATACACAGCATAAACGATTATAGAACTGACCTGCAGGCAGAATGACAGGAGTAGGAGAGGGTAGTTGCTTTTGAGCACAGAGGTGGGGTGTTGAGGAGTCCAGGTACATGGTCTGGCTCCTAGTCCATAATCATGAGGCCCAACTCATGCAGGGCCAGGTCCTCTGGGGAGCATACAGGGCCGAGGCGTGTGACCGGTTGGCTCATGATCTCACCAGTGCCACAGGGATTCCAAGGACTGGTGAGCAGGTCCATCACCACCATGCGGACCTGAAGAGACGCAAGCAGGACCAACTGAACCTTTGGATCCAGGAGGCCCGGCAAACACCCAACGCCCTACTACTGAGTAAGTAACATTTAGTTATGTATGTAAGAAATTAAACTAGCTGATATTATGGAGATGTGTATTCCAATATTACTTCATTTATATTACAGCTGCAGGTGTCCGTTCTGTGAACCGCAGAGCCTATGGCAATAGGCTGGTGCGGTTGCGCCACCAGGCAGGTCAGTAATCCACTACCAGTAACTGTAAAGAAATATAAAAGTATGACACTCAGCAAAAGAGTGCAGTGTAGTCAGTAAGGAATAAAATCTGCAAGTAACAGTGTGAAAGTGTATGCAAGTATTGCTTGATTATAAAAGTGTGTTTCAGCCTGTAAGTTTAACCAAAAAATGAAACTGTCTGACATATATTCTGAAATAAAAATGCCCTGCCTGTAAGAAAATAGTACACAACCTGCAGCAGGCTGAAAAGTATAGCTGCAGAAGATGATGAAATCACATGTGTGAAATATATCCCTGTGGAAATACTGAAACATGACAGAAGTGAGACTGCTGGAAAGGATTGTAATAACTACTGGTAAAACATGCCAATAAAGCCTAGAAGTACCATCCTGAATAGTAAAATGAAAGCAAGTGAGAGAGTGTGAGAAAGTGTCATGAATCCAGCAATACAGTAGTAATAACCCCTGAATAAAGTACACTGCAGTCAAGACAGAATGAAATGCATGTGAGATTCAAAACCAAACAGCAAAATCTGTTCAAAGTATTGCTGCATCTGGAATGTGTATCCCAAAATCTGGATATGTTGCTCTCAGTCTGCAATATGCAGATAGGATGATTGTCTGATATACCAAACATCCACACTTGTCTACAGCTATATAAAGCAAATGTAGCAGGATGATGTAGCTGAACAAAGCTAGATATGAATGTGTATGAAGAACCATAAAATGTATATTGATGTTGCAGTAACAGTCCTATCACCAAGTTGAAATAGTTATCATATAGGAAACTGTAGTTAGAACAGTAGTGTGTATATAACTGTAGCTATTAGAAATGTACAGCATATGTATTGTTATTTGAAGGTGTTAATATTACTTTCTTTACCCCACCCTATAACCACATATATCCCATTCCATGTGAAAATGGTATGTGCAATCACAATTAACACCCCTGGACGTTTGTCCTGTTGTGTCATATATATTTGCATGTCCGTTGATGCATCTGCCCTGTTCATACATCCACACCTGATGGCCTGTTGCCATCAATTAACCCTGCATGTTGTTGGACTGTGTATTTCTGTTCAAATTATGCATGTGTTATGCACGCTGTTCAATGGTGTGAATATCTGGGTGTTTGGTTAATGGGAATACTAATGCATGCTGTTACAACTAATTGTGAATGGTATTATATGTCACTAACCCAAACTGTCATGACATAATGCAAAACATAGGACGACAGGGAAGGCGGGTTCCAGCGGACCCACCTCTCCCACCTCAGCTGGCGAGTGCACCTGGCACTAGTGCCGAGTCCGGATCCTCCTGTGGTGGCCCTGTGCCACCTGCGGGTGGAAGCGCTTCAGGGGATGGGGCTCGCCCCCCCCCTCTGCAAGTGTGGCTGGAGGAGAACCACCACTCACCCTCCGTAGCGTCCGGACTGTGGTGCGTAGGGAGATTCGGGACTCTGTTCTCGAGCCCCTACGCCAGCTCGAGGCACGGGTGGCGCAACTAATGGGCATGCCTGTTGCCCCGCCTACACAGCCCCCAGCACAGCCCTGTCCTGGGCAATGAAGGAACAGTGGCAACTGCCTATGGGTGGGGATATCAGTTCCACTGTTGCCATCTGTGGGCTCATGGGCTCTGGATATCCAAACCTCCATCTCCATCAATTGTTTAACCCCCCCCACACGTGTCATACACTGCCCCTGTATGCGTCTTGTTTGTCTTGTCTGTTTACCTACCCAACCTACCTCCCCAGCTGTACTGACTTCCTTCACTTGACATATCACTCTCACCTGAAAAAAAAAAAAAGGGCACTCTGTACCCACAAAAAAATTACGCCCCATACATAGCTGCCCATTCCACACACATGTCTGCTGGACATGGAACCTATCAATTACAATTGGCTGTACAACAAGTATTATTGTTGTCCTGACACCTCTCTCAGGGGTGGAAGATTTCAAATGTCACACCAAATTACATACATATGCACAGCTGTTGCTGATGAAGAAATGGGCAGCTATGGGCCTTACCTACATCCCTCCTGCACATCCCAAGCTTGTTTCCCTACTGTCTTACCCTCTTTGTGACCCCTTTTTCACCACTTTCCTGTCTCTCCATTTTCTTTTCTTTCAAAGAAAATAGCGCAGGTGTGCGCAAAAGTAAGCACGTTTAAGTGGTTGTAAGCGGGTGTGCGTGGAGCTAGCCGCCAGTGCGCATGCGTGAGCTCCGTGCAAACCAGCGCTAACCCAGTTACAACTGCTTAAAAGTACCTTAGTCACTTTGATTGACAGGTCCTGTACTCAGTTCAAAAGCAAAATAAAATCCCACTGTGAGTCCCGAACCCAGGAAACAGTAGTCTGCATGACTTACCACTAAGCCATGACTCTTATACAAGAACATTGTGCTAAAATAAATATATCATGTAATAGTAGGAATGAATGTAAAGGGAATATAGATGTGCAGTACACAAAGCATGCCATTTAGAATTACTACCAAAACTAGTGGATTTCCATAATAGTAGTGTATGAACAGAAACAGCCATGCTAGTTGGAAGCTAGTAGGTAATAATGTCACTATAGCACATTGCAAGCCACACACATACTCACAGCAGGATAATCACTGCCCATACCCCACAACCTCTTACAGGAACACATCTGGACCAAGTAATAAAATATGTGGAGCAAAGGTCCAAAACCAGGGACACATTACAAATAATGTTACAACAAACGCAGACAGTTCAGAGAGTAACAGGGTCTGCACTTTGTGGGATGTTTGGAAGGGTATGCAGTCTGAAACTTGAATGTTTGTCACCATATTCTGACTTGAGCCCAGAGTGATTTGCCAGAAAAAGGTGTGCATGAGATATTGACCAAAATATGAGGCAGAAATGTGGACAACCTGCAAATATCTGTACACATGATGGGTCTGACACCACCATATTTGAATAGTTAAGAGCCTAGACATAGCAACAGTGAATGACTTACAGTGATGCCCCACAGACTCCATGTGAAATGTACAAACAGTAGGCAGAAAGGTGTAACACATGCAATGGTAACTATGGAGTCCTGAAAGTATTCATCACTTGCATGGCAGAAAAAGTGTAGTAATACATATGCTCATGCTAACCCACAGTCACAACTGTAGCATACCAGACATTTTAATGGGTGTACCCCACTGATATGTACCATTTCATGAGGCACATAACAGATGAACCTGAAAGTCTCTGGGGCCTACTCAGCAGCATACTCAAATACCCTAATAGATGTCAAGGCCCACACCATGGCCAGACCACACTGCATGCTGTAACACCCTAGCAGATATAGCAAGCATTCCAAGGTGTGAATGTACATGGAAAATTGGAAAGCTACAGCAGCACACTACAGGCAGGACACCTAGCAGGCATACAAGTAGTGACTGTAAAGGGCAACTATTGAAGCCTTAGCAACAAAGTGCAAGCAAAAGTGAAAGGAAAGCACACACACACACACACACATTAACAGTAGTAGTAGTTGTAGGTGTCAGTGTATATACACAGTTAGTACAGGAAACTGGAGAAATGAATGGAGGAATGTTAATCTACAACACACCTGGAAATATGAGAGAGATACCAACCTTTACACTCACAGAACATTGTCCACAGCATAACAGCATGGTCCCTGCCCTTAAAATCTGAAAGGGCTACGCCTATCTCACATACCTTTTTATAGCACTGTTCTGAAATCACAGTGAGAACTGCAATCAGTACACAACTGGCTGCATGCAATTAGCAAATGCTGGCTAACAATTGGTGCAGAGGCCATCACATGGGCATATGCAGATACCTACAAAAGCATGCTGTACTCCCAGTCCACACATGCAATACTTTCATTGCACCCTGAGAAGGACGTGAGAGACAGACAGACAGAGAGAGAGAGAGAGAGAGAGACAGAGACAGAGACAGAGACAGAGAAAATTGCAATTAAGCAGACACAAACATATTGTTCAGCAACAGCCACCTGAAAGCTGACAACTGGGAAGTGGAGCAGCAGGACAGAGAACCAGATGGGAACACAAGCAGCTGTGACAAACACAGGTAATGCAAAGTAATACTATAAAGGTCTACATACTGTAAACCCTCCATATGTGTCATTGGTCTGTATCCATATGTATATGAAGATGTGTAAAGGGCAGGGGACATACAGCAACTATCAGTGAAGGCTGTACATACATTTGTATGTGAAAGCATCTATGTGTACATATCAATGTTGGTTGATTGTAGGTTGTAGTGCCATGTACAAAGTAGGTTTCACAGTTATGTATGTTTAGCAGTATGTTAGTGTGTGTATGCAGTATGGTAGACAAACATGTTGATATACCTGTCTAACATATGGATATGTATGTATGTCAACATATGTATGTGTATATATATATATATATATATATATATATATATATATATATATATATATATATGATATGCATATATGTATACATACATAGAGAGAGAGATGTAGGAATACATAGACAGATGTAGATAGAATATTGTACAAACATATCTATGTAATGCACACATACAGATATAGATATATGTAGATACATATACATAGACAGACTGATCTGACTATCTACAGGTATGACTGTATATGACAACCTTCAACACAGCCTGTCCCACCCCCTCTGTCACTCACACCCCCTCTTTGTCCCCCCTCTCCACATCTATAGCAATATATGTACATCAATATATATATGTGTATATGTATACAGACATATGTATATATATATATATATATATATATATATATATATATATATATATATATACATATACATATACATATAGATATATCTATATATATATATATATATATATATATATATATATATATATATATATATATATATATATATAAAGAGAGAGAGAGAGATGTATATAAATTCTGAGTGAGGCACATGTGTACAGATGTACTGCAACAGGTGCCTGGTGACAAAGGCATGGAGTGAACACCAGTGTCAAAACCGGAGTACCATACCACATTCCAAATCACCTACACCAGTAACCACCAGATATGTGATTGGCTGCCCACCACTGCATGCGTCAGGGGTGAACAGGGTCATAAATGTGTACAATAGTGGCCCCAATGATATTCACAGTTGCACACTATCCCTGGAATACTTGCACATGGTATGTGTCAGTGGACATGGTGTGTCAGCTATGGACATGTAGGTCGGTGTACCCCTCCACACCACATAATGGATGCCATGGTAATGACCTCACATGACAGCTACAGATATGGAGAAGGACACAGTGACATGTACAACACTGTGACAATGCACTCAAACACATTACCAATGCACAGTGACTGACAACACCACAGAGTACACATATACTACCCACATAGAGGTTACCACTCCCGGATTTACATATGTAAGTCACACCCATGACAGATGTCCAACAACCATAGTAACACCTCACACCATCCACAACCTAAATGTCTGCTGTGTGTCATCCGTGCCACTGCAATAGAGTGCACATGTGGAGGTAAAAGTTCCTACCCACAGATAAGACATACCCTGCAATAAACCACACAGTGTTAAGAAGCAAGACTCCCCATGAGTACATGTCACACATACCCCTGCTGAATGTTAGTCAGATAGGTAATATGCCATATGAGTCACCCTGTGTAACTGTGTGACAGCAGCAGGTACCATCACACCACATGTGTCACAATGGTCAGGGTAGCAGAACAGTATGCTGCTGTAGTCCCAGGGGAATAGCATATTGTATAGTATTGTATTGTAATGTAATGTATTGTGTTGTATTGTATTGGTATGTTGAGGTGCCTCCTTCGTGGAGTGGAACCACTGCTGCTGTGCCAGTGTACAGGTACATATCCTGTAGTCAGGCTAGTGTTACATAGCACTTCTATATGTGTGTTTAGCTCCTGTCAGAGTTTATGTAGCATGCAACTGGGGATACCATCAGGTCCCATTCATGTTGTGTATTCTGCTGTCATGAGGGTTGCTCTCACCTGGACATCTGTGATGACAGGGAGGTTACAGTCAGCTGGGATAACTATGTCTTATTTTGGGGGAGAGGGCGGGGTGACACCTGTACTGAACCTGTCTGCCACAATGTTGTCAATATCTGTGGTGTCAGTGAAATATGTGTTGTTGTGTACTAACTATGGGCATAGAGGATGGATCCTGACCAGGTTGCTAACATAACTGAAGAAGGCCTTCTGGTTATCTGTAGTGTCCCTCTTTGTTTCCCTCTCAGAGTTGCCCATGGATGTTTGTATGATGGAAAATAGATCCTTACTAGTGCTGCTCAGACATGCCCTCCCTTTATGGAATTATGCTCTGTCTTGCAGTAGCTTCCATCTTCTGTAATACAATCGTCTATGGCTGGGGTCCACCAGACAGGATGCTGTCCCTTTGTGGAGAGTGTCTTGGTCATATATGGGATTGCATGATCCATGCATTCTCGGAGATGTCTGTAGAAAGCAATTGTGTAGGGGTCAGCATTGTGGGTTGTATCTGCCACTGGCCCAGTGGGCTGAAAGGATACCATGTCACTGTTACAAAGTGTAAAGTTTGCATCTGTAATGTTATGCACTATAGTCGTTTGTGCTGGTGGTGGAGGTGGTATATGTATAGCCAGGGCGATCAGTGTGTGGTCAGCTCACAGTAGTTGATGATGTAGGCCATACAGTACCTAGATACAAACCCCCAGAGTGAGGAGGTGCTCTTGACCTGAATCAGTGTTCTGACTGCTGGGGTTTGGTAGTTTGTCGTATGAAGTGTGCCAGGTAGTGTTGCACAGTTGCTGGCTGAGCACTGATACCTGGCCATTTACATGTGTATCCACCAATAGACAGACAGATGCTACATATGTGAGATATGTTGTATCATAACAGTCGAGTAGCACGTGTAGTATGTGTGCCAAATTCTGCTGACATATATTGCTGATATCAGGTTATTTTCTTTCTCAGGTACATGGCCCACCCGCGGAATCCCACTTACTCCACAGCTGAGGATGACGAGATACACCAGAGCCTGGTGCGAGATTATGCAATACTCTTTTCCCGCACCAGCCAGAATCAGCAGGAGAGGGCTGCACTGTGGCAAGACCTTGTCCGTTGGGTAAATGACATAGGCACGCATAATAGGACATATGAGCAAGTACGACATCACTGCAGTGATTTAATCAGACATGTCTGTCAGCGTGCGTCGGATATCCACAGGCAACAGGTCGCCACAGGTGGTGGGGTGGCTACACATCCCCCACTCACCAGACTGGAGGGACTACTCATGAGTGTAGTGGCTCCAGTCCGCCAGCAACAACAACAGCAGCAGACATGCATTATGATGGAGGCTGGAGCCACGCAGCAGCAAGACAGTGAGCGTGCAGGTAATATGCCATATGTATAGTTGACTGTTGTGTACACTGGTAGTTAATGCATGTGTGAGGTGTGTCCTTGGTTTGTAGCTGTCACCATAGTATTTAATGTGCAAGTGTGATATCCTCAATATTAGCAGCTGACCTGTGAAAGGCGACTGTTGTACTACTGACCTGTATCATACTCAGTAACAATGGCAGAGTTGTGCCCACTGACATTAGTTTCTTCACGTCTGCAGGACCCTCTGGTATAACAGCAATGCAGCCTATCCATGCTGGTGAGTGTGTATTAACAATTCCTGTAATAGTGTTGATAGTAATAGTACTATTTGGCTCACTTAGTAGTGCTCTTTGTATGCATGTAGGTGTGTCTGTGTCTGTGTGTTGATATCACGCATACTGAGTACTGTACAATTGTGTGAATCTGTGTGCATGTGTGCATGTGTGCATGTTTGCACCTGTGCATGTGTGCACCTGTGCATGTGTGCATGTGTGCATGTGTGCACGTGTGCACGTGTGCATGTGTGCATGTGTGCATGTGTGCACCTGTGCACCTGTGCATGTGTGCATGTGTGCATGTGTGCATGTGTGCACCTGTGCATGGGTGCACGTGTGCATGTGTGCACGTGTGCATCTGTGCACGTGTGCATGTGTGCATGTGTGCACCTGTAAACCTGTGCATGTGTGCATGTGTGCATTTGTGCATGTGTGCATGTGTGCACCTGTGCATGTGTGCATGTGTGCACGTGTGCATGTGTGCACCTGTGCATGTGTGCATGTGTGCATGTGTGCACCTGTGCATGTGTGCATGTGTGCATGTGTGCATCACTGGTAATGTGTAGACATTGTAAACTGTGTTTCCTGTTTCCCTCCCACAGGTTCTGTTGCTGCTCTGGTGTCATGCAGCAGGGAACCTGAATCAGGTGCCGTGGGTACTGATAATGATGGCATCTGTGTAATGGCACAGGAAAGTATGCCAGGGTCCGCCATTGGTCAGCCGATTGACAGTACACAGCTGTCGACCCCATCAATGCGCACAGTTATCCTGCCAATACACCCTTTGTCACCAATGTTCCTAGGTGATGGACAGCATACAGTGGGCATTGACCAGGGTAATGTGGTATCTGTGTCACATGCCTCCCCACACAGCAGCCATGGGCATGGCCCAGAGATGGTACCACATAGACAGATGTCCAGGGGTTCTCGTGGGAGCATCCGTGGGTGTACTGCCCCTGTCAGATGTGCCCACGGAGGTCTTACAACTTCAGCTATGTTTCGGGCTGTCATGCAGGCACAGTCATGTATGGAATGGTACACCAGACAGGGTCTGAGGGAGCTGACAGCATGTCGCACAGCCATGACTGACAGTATGCGTGACATTACGGCTGCCATCCGTGATTTCACCGATGTCATAGACAGACGTTGTGGGGACATATTAGACTGGTTCCACAACTACATGTCCATGAGCCAGGGCGATGGTGGGCGGTTGAGGCATCGACGTGGCCGTATGCCAGCAACAGCAGCAGCTGGCAGTCCTCGCGGATGACAACAGGGCTGCGGCCGCCCCCGTAGTGCCAGCAGCAGCCCCAGCAATGCTGGGTCTGTGCTGTCATCAGACCGCCCCAGGAGACCATGTGCACGTGGCTCTGGCCGGGCCCGACAGGGATCTGTGTCCAGTCAACGAACACCTGCTTCTGATGACAGTACCCAGTCTGGGTTGGTACTGGATACGGTCCGTAGCACCCCTGCAAGGCACAGGTACCGTGTCCATGGCCAGAGACACTGATCTGTATGACCTGGCAGGTACAGTCTGTGGCTGTCCACAAACACCAGTATATGGCAGCCATGAGGTGGAACTGTGTGCATCCATACACACATGCGAATTGACAACACCTAGGGCTACCGCATACATGCACACACTGCATCAACATTGCCCCACCTTCTACTGCTGTCCCTCACCAACACACATACACATACATGTCAATTGGTGGTATCGGTGGCTGACTCAGGCATACCAAGTTCACACCCTGTGCATATGATGAAACTTTGCCACCTCCTGCAATCTGTAACAACTGTGCAGGTACAGGTTAACATGTTGTTGATGCACAGGGTGACCACATAGATGTGTAGTAATAGTATCATGTTGTTAACAGTACTGTGTGCTGAATTAATTGTGGGTATATCACAGCATGCCTGATGCAGTAAGTGTGTGATTGTCATGTCCTGTTGTCTACACCCATGGTAAGTACCATAGTGTATCATCTGCACATGTTGGCATACTGGTGGTAATGATGTCAACAGAAGGCTAAATACATAGGTAGCACAGGGGATAAGGTAATGAATGTAGTAATACGCAATGATGGACATGTAAATTGCAAGTGGCATGTTGCCCACACTGAACTCTGCAATGCAGATGTTTGAGGATGTTGATATGTGTGCAGTACCACACGACTGGTACAGGACACACAGGAGCACCCTAGCACTGCATGCTCACATCTCATACCATGCTAGACAGCCCCAACACACAAAACTAACTGTTACAGGAGGGAGAGTCCCCATATATGTCAGGGATACTGTGGTGGCAGGCCAGGTAGCATACATCCTACTAAGTATGGAACCACTGAGTGAAGGCTCAGTGTCTGTTATTTGATGTGTATTACTGCAGGTATGAGCACATGGGTTTCCATCCAGTTATTGCACATCCTGACAGTACATGGTCTGTACAATTGTGTGCACTGAGACTGGACCCTAGCCATCTGAACCGTGTATTTCCATGTACATGTGCATAGTGCCTGCATATTTGCAGTGTTACCTACTGGAACTGGTTCAGCTTGATTGTTGTACAATGGACTACATGCAGCCCTGTTTACTGTAGCTTTGTTTGCATGCATGTTTGCTTGCAATTACCCTGGAATACTGATCACACCTTCAATGCATAATTATAGAGCTTCTGTGGACTCCTAGTGCCATCTGCATAGCTTACTATATGTATGTCCATGTCCCACTTGACAGGATGTCACTGTTTGTCCTGTTCACATGTGCATTGCCTGTGACACAGCGCATATGACTTACCTGGCATGTGTCCACGTGAGCAGTCATATATGCTACTGCTAACTAATCACAGGCACTACACCTTCACATATTCATCTTCTGTTGAACTACCTGCTTTGCAAGGGATGGCCTGCACCTGTCACCCCTGGGCTTTCAGATATTGGCAAAGGCTCTTGCTACCCCCATAGTGCCTATGTTAGGCAAGGCTCAAATGACAAACCCACCTTCATAGGTATCACAAGGGATAAGAAACTAAGAGTAATGCTACCCAACGCCAGAAGTCTAAACCTCCAGATGCATGCACCCAAAACACTCATTGGCATGGAGAACATCGATGTATGTGCAGTAACAGATGCATGGTTCAGGGATACTGAGAGCACACCAGCACACCTGGTAGTGCTGGTGTGCTCTCAGGGCTACTGAGAGCACACCAGCACTACCAGGTTTAACCTGGTTTATTTCTTTGAAACAGTCACCAAGGCCATTGACGAGGGGAAGGTGGTTCACACAGCCTACCTGGACCTCGCAAAAGCCTCCACAACAATACCCCACTTGGGCATTCTAGAGAAGCTCACCAGTTTAAATATAAGCCCCTATGTCACTAGATGGATTGCACAGTGGCTCAAGGACAGAACCCACATGGTTAGAATTGCTGGAGCCATGCCAGACTTCAAACCAGTTACGAGTTGTGTCCCACAAGGCTCAGTCCTGGGCCCTCTCTTGTTTGGTATATATTTATTGGAGGTACAGGCCAACACTGACGGACTGTGGCTGACCAAATATGCAGATGACTGTGAACTGGCCACCATAATCGACTCTCCAGCCGACACAAGCATCTTTCAAAGGGGCATCATAGAAACAGACAACTTGTGCCAGAGCCATGGCCTTCAGCTGAACAGTGTTTAGAAAGGGGAATGTGCATCCTGTAGTCTGTTCACCTAGTTGCCAAAAGGGACATTGTCCTCACACACACTAACCCCCCTCAGCCAAAAATACACACTTGCCATTTGCAGGATTCAACCCCCTATTTGACGATGTTATGACATTTGAGACAGACACATTAGCAGAGTGTGCTATTCACATTACTGGAAGGCTTTCCTTCTTTTGCTTTACTTATAGGGTGCTGACATCATCAGTGTTTAGAAAGGGAAATGTGCATCCTGTAGTCTGTTCTCCTAGCTGCCAACATTAACATTTCCTTCACACACTAACCCCCTCAGCCAAATACACACACTTGCTATTTGCAGGATTCTAACCCCTACCTACCTATATTATGACATTTGAGATACACGCATTAGCGGAGCGTGCTATTTGCATTACTTGGAAATTGTTCTTCTCTTGCTGTACTTATAGGGTGCTGACATCATCAGTGTTTAGAAAGGGAAATGTGCATCCTGTAGTCTGTTCACCTAGTTGCCAAAAGGGACATTGTCCTCACACACACTAACCCCCCCTCAGCCAAAAAAACACACTTGCCATTTGCAGGATTCAAACCCCTACCTGACTATTTTATGACAGTCGAGATGGACATATTAGCAGAGTGTGCTATTCGCATTATTGGGAGGTTTCTCTTCTCCTACTATACTTATAGAGTGCTGACATCATCGGTGTTTAGAAAGGGGAATGTGCATCCTGTAGTCTGTTCTCCTAGTTGCCAAAAGGGACATTTCCCTCACCCACACTAACCCCCCTCAGACAAACACACACACTTGCCATTTACAGGATTCAAACCCCTACCGAATTATATTATGACACTTGTGAAGGACGCATTAACAGAGCATGTTATTTGCATTACTGGGAGTTTGCCCTTCTCCTGCTATACTTATAGAGTGCTGACATCATCAGTGTTTAGAAAGGGGAATGTGCATCCTGTAGTGTGTTTTCCCAGTTGCCAAAATGAACATTTTTCTCCCACAGACTTATACACACACCAACCCCACTCGCACTGAGCATTTTCAGAATTCAAACCACTACTTAATTGTGTTATGACACTTGTGATGGACGCATTAGCGGAGAACGCTATTCGCATTACAGGGAGGTTTTTCTTCTCCTGCTATACTTATAGAGTGCTGACATCATCGGTGTTTAGAAAGAGGAATGTGCATCCTGTAGTGTGTTTTCCTAGTTGCCAAAAGGGACATTTTTCTTCCACAGATTAACACACACACCAACCCCACTCACACACACTGAGCATTTGCAGGATTCAAACCCCTACCTAATTATGCTATGACACTTGTGACAGACGCATTAGCGGAGCACACTATTCACATTACTGGGAAGTTTCTTTTCTTCTGCTGTACTTATAGGGTGCTGACATTATCTGTGTTTAGAAAGGGGAATGTGCATCCTGTGGGGAGGCAGACACCAAGCACACTCTGGCTAAGCTGTCATTCCCTAGGGCAAACAGCCTAGTGTTGACCTCTACACCCATATGTTTAATTGTCAAATGCACATTATTTGTTGCTGATAGACTGTTTGCATATCTTTATTGCCATAGCATTCCCTGTTTGTATGAACAACTTGTGCATCTGTGGAAGATGTTTGCATATGGGAGGGATCCACTATATCACGTATGTCTCTGTAGTCATTTAACTGTGTGCACTGGGCAAACTGCTGTAATGTGGTTGGTTCCTGGAATAACACGTAAAAATACTAGATATGTGTGTCCAACTGCTAAACTGAGATTTGGCCTAAGTGTGTGAGCATGCCCAGTTCAGCCTTCCCTTGGCATGTTGTCTGACATATGTCTCATTTATCAAAGTGTGTGAGCATGCCCAGTGTGAGCATTCCATATGTTGGACTCTGCAGCCCACCACATTTGTGGATGAGTGTGAACTTCAACAAATATCACCCGTTTATGGTTGTGTGTTGTGTATCATGTTGTGTAGTTACTGTACAACTGCTTTGTGTGTGAACACAACAGGATTATACTGTGCCTGCAGTGTTAGCATGGTATACTTTGCATACAGTTGTCAACATCCTTTCACACTGACCTAACACTGTAGTACTGTATAGTGTACTGGTAGTACTTTGACTGTGGTGGACAGTATCCTGGGCTTTAGTGCTATCACTGCTTTACATTTCAATAGTGAGCACAACAGCCTGGTTAGGGGCCAGTTGTGTACATCTGACCATGTTGCATTCTGTTCAGATATGAACTACTTAAACCAGGCTTGTCCAACATTGGTAGTGTATTCCACAACATAGGTGTACATTTGCAAACACTAGCGATGTGCCCTAGTCCATGTCTAATGTTAGTTGGAGAGTGTGTTTGTCCCTCAACACACATTGTAAGTGGAGTTTGCCATGACATATGTCATGGTTAGTATACTGTGCCTCTGTCTACCTGTGACATGACAGTGATAACCAGGATAAAGCTACCATCTCCCATCCACTCATCAAGATTCCTATTGAGGAAGAATGATAAGTGACTCTATGGGTAGCCTGTACTGGGAGTTCACTCATGGGTGGGGGTGGCTTCTGTGTTATGGATCATGCAGTACAGCTTGTCCTATGTAAGTCAGTGCTGGGGTTCAGGTCTCTCATGTGCATAGCTCACTGCCATTCAGATTGTACAAGGTGCAGCATGTTTATTGATACCAGCAACACAGGCAACACATGGCATCTGTGCAAGCTGTTTGATACTCGTGTTGAGGTACTGTTGGGGACTTTACGGTTGATGGAGGTGTCTGCTGAGGTACATCCCACAGGGGCTATTGTAGTCAATTGTACCGCTGATGAAGGATGACTGCAGAGCCACAATGACCTCCCCTTATCTAGATCTGACAACCTTCATGATTAGGTGGGTATATGGTATGTTTCTGTAAACACTACAGCACATGTTTGTCCAATGCAGGATATCTATCACCTTGTGTCCCCAGGTCTCTCATTACATGTTAACTACATAATGGGTTAACACCTATGTGGTAATTGGTGGGCACTTACTGTATATCCACGGGGGTTGACTATACACTTTTCTGCAATTAGCTTGCTGACATGGCTATGGCACCAGTTGTCTGTTTCTATGTGGCCCTTTTGTGGGATGCTTGTGTCAGCTGGTGGATCATATGTGGTGAGCAGTTTGTAGTCCTCTGCAAACATGTTCAGACACAGTCCTTCCATGTTTGCCTGTACCTATGGGACATATATACCAGACGAGGGAGATCCCAGGACCAAGCCTTGTGGGATGCCAGTTATATCTGGTTTGTAGTCTGACATGGCTGCAGCATGTCTGACCATGTCTGTTCTGTCTTTGGTCTGGTTTGCAACCCCTCTACTGACATAGGGGTTTATATTTAAGCTGGTGAGCTTATCTATAATGAACACGTAAGGTATTGTATAGAAGCCTTTGCAAGGTCTAGCTACGCTGTGTGGACCACATTGCCCTCATCAATGACCTTAACGACTGTTTCAATTGAGTCAAACATGTTTAGGGGCAGGATCTGCACTTAAGAAAGCCACACTGGGTAGGGTCCGGTGTCAGTAGGTCCCCAATATCTTTATGTCTGTGGTACATGCTGATCCTTTCCATAGCTGTGCAGACCGAGCTTCTCAGGATTCTGGGGTAGTAGTTTTCAGTATCCATTCAGGCAACACCTTTGTTGAGAAGGACCACTGTTGTTGTACACTGCTCTTTGGGTACATATTCTGTGGTAAGGCTGACATTGAGCAGTAGTGTGATTTGGCATTCCATTCATCTTGGAGTCCATGTTGCACTAAGCCCAGGACACCATCTCATACCATTGCTGCTGTGTGTTTTGCTTTGTAGATGCTGGCTGTTACCTCAGCATCTGCAATGTCAGGGGGCCAGCAGTCTGCTGGGATAGATATTCTGCATTCGGGGTTGCACTGCACCTGTCAGGATGTATGTTGGCAGTATGTGTGTGTGTTTGTGATATTTGTGTGATTCAGAGCATATCTGTGAATTCCCAACATGGTTCCTACCATCAGTTGTGAAAGCCTTGGGATTATCCTTAGTGTCCTGTACAATTTGTATCTTCATAGGTTCATAGGTTCATACTAGGCTATCCACCCTAGGGCATTTGTTAGCCTAGCCAGAGTGTGTGTGGCTTTTGCCACCCCTTGCTATGTGAATATTATGGCCATTTATGATTTGCTTTGCTGTGCCTCTGTCTGGACATGACACAGTGAAGACCCCCAGTGTAACTCTACAATCATCCATCCACTTGGCAAGATTCCTGTTGAAGAGTGTCAGTGAGGGGCTCTGCCTAACATGGAGTGCGATTCTGGTCCAGGGTGTGGGGAGCCTCTGGATTATGTATCTGTCCCACCAGCACATCCTATTTCATTATTTGTTGAGGTTGACTTCTCTCACTCTCACAGCTCCGATGGCTTTGAGTTTTCTGGGGTGGAGCATATCCATTACTCCTGTGTTGGGCATGGCCTTCTACAACAGGCATGCAATGCCTCTGTGTAGGCAGTATGTGACTGCATTCAGCTGGGGTGTCTACAGCCAGGCAGCATATGACATATATTTGAGACCCTTTATCCTCTTGGTGAGGTACCTTTGAGGTCTTTCTAACTGCTGCAGGTGTCAGGTAAGGTACATCCCATATGAGGCATTGTACTAGATTATGGGTGTGATAAGAGAACAGTATAGGGGCACAATGACCTCTGTTGACGTAGATGTGAATCCTTTCCTGATACAGTGTCAAATGTAGACAGTCTTCCTAGCCACATTGGCAATGTGGGTGTCACATAACGGGTTACTGTCCACTTGTGTCCCTAGGTCCCTGGTTACCCCTTCCATACATAATGGTTTACCACCTATGTGGTAATTTGTGGTACCTTGTTTGGTATTTGGTGGGACATTCATACTGTCCAGTGTCTTCAGGATGGCTGGGTGGGGTTCCTGTGTGTGAGACTGTGGTCTGTAGCATGCTACAGACTGTACAGCAGTCTTGCCTACAGTTAGTTGCACATGGGTGGACTCCTATGCCTTGTGCATTGTCAGTTACCTGGACATATGGGTGTCTGTGCTGAATATGGATACTCACCCTCCTTTTATGTTTTGTTCCAGGTTTTGGGGCCATGACACATGATATGTGGTATAACCTGGTAGTGCTGGTGTGCTGTCAGGAGGCTTGCAGCAGGTTTCTGTCACTGCACAGACATTGATGTTCTCCATACTGGGGATGGCCTTGGGAGCATGCATATTGGGGTTTACACTTCTGGCATTGGTCAGCATTACCCTTATGTTTCTTTCCACTTATGTTTTCTAGGGTGGTGGGTCAGTCTTTTCAGCCTTGCCTACAAAAGGCTCTAAGGAGGTGGCAAAGGCCTTATCCAATATCCAGACACCCAGGGGTAACAGGTGCAAGCCATCCCAAGAACAGCTGCATGGCTTGTCAAGCATGACGTCCCAAGCAGACAGACATTGGATCCCCTTGGAATGACACCAGTAAGTGTGCCACTTGCTATGACTGATCATTCCGTGTTTGTACTGTGGCATTATTCTTGGTAAGGGTAGGATGCTGCAAACGGTGAGTGTCATACCGGCCTGGACTACATAATCAGAGAGCTCATCCATGTCTCTTTTCATGTAGTCTAGGGAGGTACATCTCAGGTCATTCACACCAGCATGGACTATGACTGCATCATATTTCTACTTGCTTTGGAGTGACCTGCATACTTCTGTTATGTGGAGTATTGTGGCAGCCTACAGGCAGCTTACTGTACCCTTTCCCTTGTTCAGTCTGGTGTGCAGGACAGCAGTGTGTCTGACTATGGAGTCACCTATTACAACTGTATCAGGCATGTTGTTTCTCCTTCTGGCCTGTGACTGTCTGGCACACCAGCTTTGTGTACTATGTGTTGCATGTGCTATGTTTGGAGGTTGTTTGATTGGGTGTCTGCTTTAGAGGCCTCTGTTGGTGTGCTGTGTTTGTAATTTGTGCCTCCGGGAATGTTTTTCTGTGTTTATGTGTTTGGTTTGCAGTTGTGATAGGTCTATGTGGGACTGTGTTTGTGGTGTGTGTGTTTACCTTCTCCTCCTGACTAGTTTTGGGAGTACTGAGTTGAGGGAGCTCAGCCTCCAGTTTGGATAGATGGTTGCATCTCTCACATATATTTGTATTTCTTGGGTGGAGTTGGGGGTTGTCTGTGTACTTGGGGCAGGTGTAACATTGCCTCAGGATTCACAGATTCAACTTGTTGTGGCTGGCCTTAGTGGATTGTATGTATGGACAGATTTTGTTGCCATACTACTGATCAGTGATTACTTCATTGTTTATGTTTGCTCTATCATGTAGTAGCTTCCTCATTCTCTTGCATGGTTTGGTTATGGCTGGTGTCCACCATGCCAGATTCCTGCATATATGGCATTGTGTCTTGTTTTAATTTAGGATTGCATAATCCAAGCATTCCTGGCAGTGTTCATGGAGTGGCTGTATTACAGGTTCTGAGGTGTGGCCCATATTTTGCACCTGCACAGGACCTTTAATGGATTCCACATCAGTTTGGAGGAGTGCAAATATTGCTTTACACATGTTTTCCACTGTGGTTTTCTGGCCAGGGACTGTGGTCAGGATTTGTATATCCAGTGTGATTACTCTATGGTCTGGTTTTACCAGTGAGCAATACACTTCTCATCTTGTCATCCAGTACCCATGTTGCTGATTATCACATCCAGTATGCTTACCCCTCTTGTGGGAGTGGTACGTTGTTCCTGGGCCTTTTGGTTTATGGATTCTATGAACTTTTGTCCTACACTGTTGGAGCTAGTATAATGCTCCCAGTCTATGTCTGGGTATTTTCAGTCACCCAATATAATGTGGTTTGGAGGACTTGATATATTCATGTATTCCAGCATAGGCCAGGTGCAGTTCCTGGTGTTGGGACAGTAGTCTGTAGCAGGCTATAAACTGGGGGGGGGGCAGTTTTAGCCACTGTTACTTGACCATGGCTAGTCCATGCTGCTTTTTGTTGTGGTACCAACATGGGGGTGTGGTTATCCTTGACAATTCTTGCTAGTCACCCTCCTTTTGTAGCTTCCATGTTTTGAGGCTGTACAGCACAGTATGAGGTGTAACCTGGTAGTGTTAGGGTGCTGTTGTGAGCCTTGACTCCATTTTCTGTTACAGCGCAGATATCAACATTCTCCATACTGGGTGAGTTTAGACTGCATGCATCTTGCTGTTTCGACTTATCCCTTATCTTATTCTTATCCCTTCTGATACCTGTGGAGATAGGTTTGTGTTTTGTGCCTTACCTATTCAGGGCACACTGTGGGTAACAACAGCCTTTGCCAGTATCCATACAGCCTGCACTGATAGGTGCACACCAGTCCTAGCAGGTGGAGCATCATGTCATGCTCAGTGTCAAATAAATTGTTAAAATCAGACTGTAAAAATCATTAGGTTTTTCAAAATGACAGTCAATAACACAGGAAGCTCAGATTCAAAACGTTTTACTAGTGTACACCAGGAGGCAAAAGACTATACAATGCAAGTATAGAATTTTGACTAATTACATTTAGGAAGTAATCAACTTTTATAATATTTACTATCAGCTTTGCCCACCTTACTGACGTGGTCAGTCACAGGGCACTTACATCACCATAGTCTACAATATTCTATTCATAAGAAAGTGCTGAGGTTATACTTTTTAAAAACTTTCCCATGAGAATAATACAGCCTTGCAAGGCACCTGGTCAGTTATAATGTTTTTCTGTAAATGTTGCTCTTTCAAGGTTCCAGTCCTGCTCGAATACAATAGTCAGTTTGGTTCTTAATACGTTCCTTTGTTCCTTCTGGCAACATTAACTAATAGCAGCTGTGCTGATAATATTCACAAGGCCAACTATCTCAGAGGAAGGAAGATACATGCTTTTTCCTGACCCAGCAGATAATTATTAGTGAAAAACATAAGCTTGCTGAGCTGGCTACTGCCAGGGTCAGAGTTCAATTACACTGCAGCTCCAAAGCTTCAAGCAATTACATGTAAGATCATTCTTACTGCCATATTGTAAAATAGAATAAAATGCATTACATACTATTTGCTTTTAAACTAGCACTTCAAATATGTTTAAGTACATATTTTTCTAACATTCTCCCTCCTTTTAATTCTTTTTATTCTATTCAGAAACATAAACAACATCATTTCGTTCCCTAGCCTTTTCCTCTTAAAGATTTTTAACTAGGCAAGTCATTTAATCTATACTTCAGAAAAAGCATCATCTGAAATCAATCTTTCAATTTCAATATCTTGGTAAAAAGTTTCAGTAACAGATATATCAACAAAATCTTTGATTAATCTTTTCATGCAGGGAATTTCACAGTAAACACATGCTCCTATTAGGAGTATATCCACACAAATAGCAATTAAAATGTTCAATAGGATGGAACCCCACCCCCCAAACAGATTTTGGAAAAAGTCCGTCAGTGGGTTTGGGCCTGGTTTAGTCATTGCTGATACTTGCTGAATTACCTCTAGGTGTTTATTTGTCTCGTGACGATTCTCAGGGATAAAAGCACAGCATTCTTCTTCGTGTACCACCTCTTGCCGCTAGGGTGAAGTAAAGAGCCATTCGATTTTGTAGCACAACAGTTCTCATTGCATTCAGTTCATTAGTCACCAATTCTAGGGCGGAAAATGTTGCATTACTCATTACTTCGAGAAATCTTGACAGCTTCCTCAGTTCCCAGATCGATTTGACTGCTCCATAGGCTGGTAGTATTCCTGCCCAGGATATAACACTGTTGCCCAAGTCCATATGAGTCAATTTACTTTTGTCTTTTACTGAATTATGGTCTTTCCAACCAGCTTCGATCTTCCCAACTGGATTCACAGGTTTCTTAACTGGACCTTCAGATTTTCAAGCTGTTTTCCTTACATTTCGTATCTTACTCAAAGGTAATTCTGCAGTATGTCTTATTGCTGGAACCAGATAACCCAAAAAACAACTGCCGGACCAATTCTCAGGTAACCATTCATATGCCTTTTTCCCACAAATAAAATCATTACTTTGGTACTAATACGTGTTATCCCTGCATGAAACATTTTCCTATCTTTAATAGACAATTGTTTAGTTAAGACTGGATTGTCACGTACTGCATTTAATGTAGTTTTCATTGAACTCAGATATGAATCATAGTTAGTATTACAAACAGTACCCCCACTTCTGACTTTAATGTAACATTTATAAGACATTGTTATATTACAATTGCTCCAGCTCACCTGGAGGGTATCACTTTTGTAGAAACATACAACTCCTTTTTGTGTGACAGGTAAAAATAAAGCTATTTTGTCCTGTGATCTCACAGTTCCTGTATCAAAAAGCAAATTTTCTCAAGTCTCATTTATCCCCAGAGGGACAGCGGACATTAACAGTCTTCCATATGCTGTTGGTATAGCTGTACAAACCCAGCAATTTGAAATGTTCATAGTCTCTGCATACACACGTTTCATGGCCAGGTATGTGTTAAAGTTTGGATGCCAGTCTATAGACAGTTCATCACGTTTTGTCAATTTTATCTGTGTGGTTATATGCAGGAAAAACCACAACAAAAGAAAAGTCACCACAAACATAGTCAATAGGTGTATAATTAGCAAGATAGTTAAACAATTTCTTCGGGGTTGATTTGCACTTTTATGAACTTTGCTTCTGGTCATCCTGCCTTTGTGGTGCATCAGTTACAAAATGTTTATCAAGCTGAAAGTTCTTTACCGGTTTACAGTGTGTCAGGTGAACCCAGGACGACCTCTCAGCAACCTTTACTGCAGTAGGCGTTGCCAACAGTACCTGGTATGGACCTTCCCACTTCGGACTTGTCCAATTTCTCTTTTTGATAACCTTCAACCAAACCCAGGACCCCGGGGTCAGCACTGCTTCCGGTTTCGTTTGTTCTTTATCTGAAAAAGAGTTCAACTGCAAAACAGTCTTATTTGTTAACAATTTCTTCATGTGACTAGCTAATGAGCTGTCAGCCTCCTGCTCTGCAGGCATGAGAGCTTTCCACTGAGGCACATAATATGCTCTCCCAAAAAACATTTTAGATGGAGTTAAACCCTTTACATTTATTTAATTCTAAGAAATCCATACAAATAGTGTGGAATGGGTATGGTGGTATAGGAAAACTTCCTTGCTTGTTTTTAAATGCTCCTTGTGCATGGTGCTTGTTACAAGTATGACAAGCTGCACAAAATTTTGTTGTATAATTTATGTATCCATATGTTTGGAATATTCTATTTACTAACTGTACCATCCCCCCTGTTGAGACATGGCTCTGCCCATGGCTCAACAAAGCTGCATATCTAAATAAATTAGATGGTAATATTGTTTTTTTTTTCCTTTGGAAATGTACAGTCCATTCTCAAAAATTGCACCTTGTTTTACCCATTTTTGTTTTTTTTGCTTTTGTAGTAAGCATTTGCATTGTTTTTAACATGTCTAAATCTAAAATCTCAGAGGGTTGTAATTCCTCATTCAAAAATAAAGTTTTTGAGTCTGAGGCTGCTTGCTTTGCAGCTGCATCAGCTCGTGCATTACCTTTTGAAATTTTATCCTGTTGTTTTGTATGAGCTACACATTTACAAATAGTTACTTTGGTAGGTAACCGAATAGGTTCTAATAGCTCTAAAATAAATTGCGCATGATTAATAGGTTTTTCACTGGATGTAATCATTCCTCTATTTTTTTCATTGTTGTGCAAATACATGTACTGTAGAAAAAGCATACTGACTATCAGTATATATGTTCACTTTTTTGCCTTCTGCTAAAGTACATGCTCTTGTCAAAGCTACCAGTTCTGCTGCTTGAGCAGACAAGTTGTGTGGCAAAGTTTGTGCTTTTAAAATTTCAGTGTCTGTAACTACTGCATACCCCACCAGATTTTTCCCTGTTGGACCCCTTCTGCATGAGCCATCCACGTAATATGTCACCTCAGCATCATTCAAGGGCATATCTGTAAGATCTTGTCTAGGTAAAGCTAACTGTTCAATTTCCTGCAGGCAGCTGTGTGGTGTGCCTTCTGCAGGGGTTGGAAGTAATATTGATGGATTCAATGTTGTACATTGTTCAGTTGTCATATGAGGTTGACTCAGCAGTATGGTCATACATGAAAGATGTCTAGCAGGAGAAAGGTATGCAACTTTTTCTTGTAGCAGAATTATTGCAACTGCATGAGGCACTCTCAATGTGAGAGGGTGGAATAACACCACTGAGGCCGAAGCCTGCACTGCCATTGCTGCTGCAACTACTGCTTGTACACAGTGAGGCAAAGATTGCACCACTGGGTCTAACTGTGATGAATAGTAAGCTATGGGGCATTGCTTATCCCCATGTTGTTGCTTTAATACTGATGTCATGTACCCTTGCTTACAATCTACAGTCTGAAAGTACCGTTTGTGATAATTTGGAAGTCCTAAAACTAATGAAGAAGCTATTAACTGCTTTAACCTACAGAAAGCCATTTCTGCTTTTGTTGTCTATTGTAAAATATCTTGTACTGCCATTGGTGTCTTATATATCAAATCAGTCAGTGGAGCAGATTCCAAAGCATAATTTGGTACCCAGCTCCAACAAAAATTAGTTGTACCTAAGAAAGACATTATTTCTTTCTTAGTTGTTGGTTTGGGTGCTTGCAAAATTGCTGTTTTTTTTTTTTTTTTTTTTTTATTCCTTTATCTAGTATTTTACCTTTATTGGATATCACATATCCCAGGTATCTAACCTGTTTTTTCCAAAGTTGTAACTTACTTTTGTTTACTTTGTGTCCTTGTATTGCTAAAAATTTTAATAATGCTACAGTATCCGCCCTGCACTGCTGCTGGGTGGGGGCTGCTAGCAAGATGTCATTTACATAAAGTAGAATTTGACTACCTCCCGGTGGGGTAAACCCTGCCAGGTTGCTAGCCATTTTTTGTGCAAATATTGTTAGGCTCTCACAATATCCCTGTGGTAGTTGAGTATATGTATACCTTTTACCCTGAAATGTAAATGCAAACCAATATTGACTATCAGGATGTATAGGTATTGAAAAGAAAGCATTGCTAATATTTACCACAGAGAAATACTTCTGTTGCGGTTTTAAATCATTCAACAACGTATGTGGGTCTGGCACCGTAGGTGCTCTAGGTATTACTGCATTATTTACAGCTTGTAAATCTTGTACCATCTGCCATTCCCCGTTTGCTTTTTTAACAGGAAATAGGGGTGTATCACATGGTGAATCAGGAGATTCTACCAGTACTCCTTTTTTGAGTAATGCTGCTATTATAGGCTTAATTCCTACTTCTGCATCCTTTCTCAAAAGGTATTGTCTTTTCTGTGGTCTAAAAGCTGACTTTGGGGTAATTGTAACTGGTCCTGCTGTTTGAATAAGCCCTACGTTTAACTTGCCTGTTGACCACAGAGTTGTTGGAATTTTACACAAGGCCTTTTCTTTTTCTTTTAATAAAAATGCTAATCAGCTGTCCTCACTAGATTGCAAGTGTACAGCTACATGTGTCTGTGTCAACCAATTCAGTTTTTGTTTTTGTATCCCTTGTCCTGACAGTTTTAAATCAGTCTGTTTTCCCATTTTGTTACCTTTTTTTCTAAGTCTGCCCATTTAACACTTTTGTTTTTTGTCAAGCTGACATGTGGCAGTCTATTGGACTTATACAATTTTACGAATTCCTGAGGTAATGAACAGCTTACTAGACTGTTTTCCTCAGTATCCCAATATAAAGTTCGTAATATTAATCTGTCAGCAGGATTTTTGAACAATTCTTGCTCACATTTCTTATCAGGTCCTGGTGTGCTACAGTAGTATAGAGTACAATGTAACAAATGCTGCTGATCAGTGTCAAGGGAGGGTACCTTACTGATGGCTACGTTCATCAGCTCTTTGGTTACTGCCCCTGGACCACTCATAACTAGGTCCTGGCTGTACCAATAATAGACTTCACCCTCTGATCACACCACAAAAGCATTCATTTGTCTTTGTGCCTCCATACCCTGCATGGTAGGAACTACTGCTATGTCAAATATCTGCATAAGGTCTCTTCCCAGTAAGTTTACTGGACATTTTGCAGAAACTACAATTTTACTTTTCTGAGTCATACCTGAAACAGGGTCAGTTATTGCTATATTATGGGAGAGTGGTTCCCTGTATAGCTGTCCATTTGCTGCTTTTACTAATATATAATCAGGTGATTCAGAATGTTCTGGTAAATTGGAGGGGTGTATCAAAGTCCGTGACGCTCCTGAGTCACACAGGAATTTGACTTCCCTTCCCTCCACCAGAAGTGTCACTTCTGGTTTTGTATCTGCTAGGTAGAGCTCCAGGCTCAACAATGCTAAATCTAAAATTTTATTTTCATTTTTATCCTCTACATCTGTTTGTACTTTCTCTATTCCCTCTACTACATTCACATTTTCTTTTTGTTTATTAACCTTTCCTGATGATTTTTGATTGTTATCACTATTATATAGTCAGTCCTCATCTCCTTTATCTTCTGTCATTGCTTTCTTATTTTGTTTACAGTCCCTAGCTAGATGCCCTTTTTACCTGACTGTAATACAAATACTTCAGCTCCGTCTTCAGCAGTGAAGACTTGTGCCTTTTTTTTCTTTTTACTATTAAAGTGTCTTTCAGCATGTCTAGCATACTCAAGTAAGGCTTGCAGCCTGCTTGTTCAGTGATCTATCATATGCTTTGTAATAAAGCTACTGATAGGGGCAATGCAATCTTTTAAAAATGCATTTTTTAATTGTTGTTTAAAGCATTCTAATAATCTAGCATAATATCCATCTATTGTCTCATTTTCCTGTTGTTATGCATTGATTAATGCAAGTCCAGTCTGCTTTAAGTTTCCATTTCTCAGAGATTCTGTCTGTCAGACCTTTCACTCTGTTGTCTAAAAATGTTTTTGAATTTCTAAGCTTCTGTTTTTCTACAATTTGCTTCCTCAATCCACCTGTGTGCTTGAGGTGTGCCTAGTTGGTGCTGCTTTTTTGCCTGACCTCCTGCATCAGATTTAAGCTGTTTAAGGAGTTTAACAAGTGAAAGTTTATCTAGTTTACCATCAAATTCATATTTGTTAACACATTTTGTATAATACCTAACATATCAGCATGCTGTAATTGTATGTATTTTGTCTCTTTGGTTAGAGGCGGATCTTGCAAGGTTTTAGTGCACTGATTTCCCATGTCTTAAAAAAGACTGTTACGTAACCCTTTTCTTACCACGTGGTATCTTCTTCCGTCTGTTCAGTCCTGTCTAGAATGACTGTCTACTTTATTCTGTTTTCCTGATCTATGACCAAATATACAGTACTGCAATTCGTTCCTGATCTGTTAAAACAAATCTTAGTAACATTATACTGTAGCCTGGTCCCTGATCTAAAACAAAAGCAAAGAGGGAAATTCTTCCTACCTGAGCCTCCCGTCTATGACTGCACGTTTTCTTCTTGGGGTCCAGTCTTCCGCTCTTCAGCCACAGATCAGAAAGTGGACAGCCTCTTTACACACAACAACTGAGTCGGAGGTCTTTTCACTCAAGAAGAACCATTTTGGCAACTTCTCCTGCGCAGATTTATTACCACCCATACACTCTGACCTGTAGCTTACCAAGGGAATTCCGGCTAAGAAGGACCAAAATGTCAAATAAATTGTTAAAATCAGACTGTAAAAATCATTAGGTTTTTCAAAATGACAGTCAATAACACAGGAAGCTCAGATTCAAAACGTTTTACTAGTGTACACCAGGAGGCAAAAGACTATACAATGCAAGTACAGAATTTTGACTAATTACATTTAGGAAGTAATCAACTTTTATAATATTTACAACCAGCTTTGCTCACCTTACTGATGTGGTCAGTCACAGGGCACTTACATCACCATAGTCTACAGTATTCTATTCATAAGAAAGTGCTGAGGTTATACTTTTTAAAAACTTTCCCATGAGAATAATACAGCCTTGCAAGGCACCTGGTCAGTTATAATGTTTTTGTGTAAATGTTGCTCTTTCAAGGTTCCAGTCCTGCTCGAATACAATAGTCAATTTGGTTCTTAATACGTTCCTTTGTTCCTTCTGGCAACATTAACTAATAGCAGCTGTGCTGATAATATTCACGAGGCCAACTATCTCAGAGGAAGGAAGATACATGCTTTTTCCTGACCCAGCAGATAATTATTATTGAAAAACATAAGCTTGCTGAGCTGGCTACTGCCAGGGTCAGAGTTCAATTACACTGCAGCTCCAAAGCTTCAAGCAATTACATGTAAGATCATTCTTACTGCCATATTGTAAAATAGAATAAAATGCATTACATACTATTTGCTTTTAAACTAGCACTTCATATATGTTTAAGTACATATTTTTCTAACACTCAGCATGTCATCCCAGACTGGCACACATTGGATCCCCTTTGACTAACTGCGATACTTCAGTCAATTATTGCACTTGATCATCTCGTTGTCATGTTGTGGCATGATGCTTGGTGAGGGTAGGATGTTAGTCAGGGTCCTCAGGTGTGCATATAGTACATGGTGTTGCATTACTTAACACATAGCATTCATGCCTCAGGTGGTGCTGCAGGGCTGCCTCTGTCGGATGCACATATTACACTTCCCTGTTCATGTTTGAGAGCAGGTTGTGTCATGTTAGGCATCCCTGTTGCTATATGAGTGAGTCAGAGAGGGGTATCATTCCCAGGGTTCCTACTGAGCTAGTGTATGTGCTATGCGTTGCCTCTTTGCCAAGGCCAGGGCATACTGGGCATGCCACCTTCTGCCTACTGGGGCAGGCTCAGGTTGTTCCTCCTCCGAGTCACGCTCTGCCTGTGATGGCCTTGGCAATGGTGGTGGGCTGTTTGGCCCGGCCCTATGCTGATCCTGCTGCAGCTGTTTTCGCAAGATCATATTATGTAGCATAGCACATACCATGACAATTTGGGTACATGTAGTTGGTGTGTACTGCAAGGCTCCACCAGATGTGTCCAGACACCGGAACCGTGACTTGAGCAGCCCAAACACACGCTCTATTACATTACGTGTTTGTGCGTGTGCCTCATTATGGCGTTCCTGTTCAGGTATGTGTGCGTTTCTGATGGGTGTCATCAGCCATGGCTCCAGTGCATAACCTGCATCCCCCACTAGGTGTGCTTGCGGGATGTCCCCATTGGCAAATGTCTGGTACAGCTGTGTCAAATGCCAGATGTGGGAATCATGGTAGCTCCCAGGACAGCCAGCACACACATTCATTATTATGCCCTGGGCATCACACATGACCTGGCAGTTGATGGAGGGGAAGCCCTTGTGGTTGATGTATGCCCTACCCCGCTCACCAGCTGGTGCTTTGATGCGTATATGCGTGCAGTCTATTGCACCCACTACCTCAGGGTATTCTGCTATTTGCTGGAAGAGACGCATATTGCTGGCCAATACCTCATGGGCATTGGGGAAATATACATGATCACCGACATGTGCTGACATGGCATCCAGGAACTGGTGCAGTACCCTGGAGGCTGATGCCTGTGATATCCCCATCATATCACCAGTTGGTCTCTGGAAGGTACCTGTTGCTAGTATTCTTAGGCCAACACATACCTTGGTTTCCACTGGGATGGGTTCCCCTCTGTTGGTTCTGTGTGTGAGGCGTGGCCTGCACAGCTCCACTATTTGCTGCAGGAGGTCTCTGTCCACTCTATAGCGCTCTACTATCTCCAGCTCATGTAACCCATGGTAGGTGACCCTGGGCCTGTACACTCTTCTCCGTCTCCTCACTGTGGGTTATCTGGCACCATCTGCATTGTCACCACCCTCAGCAAGTTGCCTATGTCTCATTATGACAGCTATGGCAGCCCCTAACATTTCTGCTCTGAGTTCAGCTTTTTCAGTTTTCACTTCTGATAACTTAACACCTGTCTTGCAGTGTCTCTTGAGAGAAACATCCTGCACTGCTGTTTGCAGAGTTTTAAGTGCTGGGCTGGGCTACTACTCTGCCTGTGTAATTGCCTGCGTCTAACTGTTTTCACCTGCTAGCTCCAGCAGTATTCCCTGCTAGCTTCCTTCTAAATCTGTTGCTTCCTTTTTCCTCTCTGTTTCCTCAGGGAGGAGCCATGTGCAAACCAGCAGAAACACGCTCACAGTGGCTTACACATGCGCACATATGCTTACATGGTTCAGAATCTGCTTATTTGGATTAAAACGCGTGTACACCCGTGCAAACAGTGTTAAACATCTCCCAACACGCTCCCACATGCTCAGTCTGTCTTACACGCGTGCACACTGCCTTACTCGTGCTTCATGGCGCGCACACGTGCACATACACACCCAGCAAGAAACTTTGGTGTAGGCAACAGTGTACACCTTCCATTTCTTGACTTTCTCATGCTTATTTAGTGGCACACCTCTTTCCATGATATCTGTCTGACATCTGTCATGTAACTCTGACCTCCAATGAACTGCATTTCTTTCTACCCTTCCCTCCTGTGATGTCACCTATCTCCTACTCTGTTCCTCCCCCTTCTGTAACTCTTACACTACTCAGACTGTGCTCATTTGCTATGTGACAGTGGAATTCAGTATCCTAACACTCATTTGCATCAGATTGCCTACTAATGCTTAGTTACATCTCTTAGACTCAGCTTCCCCCCTTAGCAACCACTACACGGTGGCCATGTTGGTTTTGGTCTGCTGCTCCCTGCATTGACATTCCATGTATTGCATAAAACCCACATTTGTGGGTTTAAAACCTTTGTTTTTATGTTTTATACAGCGCAGCCCGTTTGCACGGGGCTGCGCTGGGTTTAAACAGCAGCGATCGCCGAAAAAAAAAATTATATTTTTAAGATATTTGCATCAGGTTACCTTGCCAATGGCCACATATTTGGCCATTGGCATGCTGCCTGACACATATGCACCCTTTATTTGGAGCTGACATGGCTCCATTGCGGTTTTTGCAGAAACGTACTCAGTTGTCAACTGAGTACATTTCTGCAGCTAAAACGGCTCTTACACGGGCTGTTCTGGGCTTCATGGATCGCTAATCATCCTCATTTGCATGCTATTCAGCTGCAAGTGAGGTGATTAGCTTATCCACGCCCATTCCGTGTAAGAGCCGTTTTAGCTTGTCTCTTACATGGACTTTGGGCTGTTCCTGGATCGCGAAGGCTGCATGGAGTCTTACACTACTCTTAGACTCCATGCAAGCCTTTGTGAATCCGGCCCTATGTCTTTTGGCTTTTCTCTGAGACTGTAATTGCACTGTCATGAAAGAAGTGCATATGTATGCATACATACAAACACATACATGTGTGCATATATGCATGTAGGTATGTATGTATGTATGTATGTATGTATGTATATATGCATAGTAAGCTACCAAGCTTTGGATGAACTAATTGCAAAAGTATGTTTAAGATGCTAAACGCTAAACAGATACACAAATCAAATGACATTGAGTATGATTCTTTTTCAGAGAAAAACAGAACAAGGAAAATGCATGTGATCACACAGCCTAACTTGATCTCGCCAAGGTGTTCAACACCATTCCTCACTCGGGTATTATAGAAAAACTCACCAGCATGAACATAAACCCCTACGTCACAAGATGGGTTGCCAACTGGCTTACAGACAGAACTCACACAGTAAGAATAGCGGGCTCCAGGTCCAACTCTAAACCATTTACAAGTCTGTAAAGCTCGGTTCTGGGGCACCTACTGTTTGGCATATATTTCTCAGAAGTACAGGCAAACACAGGAGGACTATGGTTAACCAGGTTTGCCGATATCCCCTTTGGGAAAAAACATGCACCCATGAATTACCATATAGGTGGTAGTACACTAAACACCGAAAGAGTGATAACAGACTTAGGGACACAGGTGGACAGTGGTATCACCTTTGATAACCACATCGCCACAACAGTCAGGAAATCCTTCTATGTGGCACACCTCATCACTAAGGGCTTTTCATCCAGAAAAAAGGAGGTCATTGTCCCACTGTACTCATCCCTCATTAGGCCCATTATAGAATACAATGCCCCATTTGGTATGTACCTCTCAAGACATCTGCAACAACTGGAAAGGCCGCAGAAATACCTCACTAAAGGAATCACAGGCCTAAAGCAGATGCCCTACGCTGACCACCTTAAAAAACTCTGGCTATACTCTGTCGCATATCGTCTACTCAGAGGTGATCTCTGCTTAACATACAAGGCCATGTCAAACCCAGAGCTGTTGGACATGCTACACTTACAGAAATCCTAATCTCTCAGAGCCACACGCTCCAGGGATCTAAACCTTGTCATCACAATAAACAAAACATGCTGGAGGGATAGGTTCCTGACCCAGAGACTCCACAGACTCTGGAATAGATTGCCCATAGATGTCAAGCAGAGTGCCTCTTTGGCCCTCTTCAAAAGGAACCTTGACAATTTGCTTGGGAGAAAGGAAATTCACCCTGGGGATCACGTCAGTCACCCTGGTAGACAGAGGTCCAGGGAAGTAAATAGTGTGAGAAGAAATAGCCAGGGAATTGTTATGTCTAGGCTTGTATAGGCCCTAGGGCTGATAGCCTAATACCAACCTATGAATCTATGAACCTATGAACCAATGACTGCAAACTGGGAGCCATAAATGACTCTCCAGCTGACACAGACATCCTTCAAAATGGCCTTACTGAGACAGACAACTGGTGTCAAAGTCATGGCCTCAAGCTAAATGCCAAAAAATGCATAGTCATCCCTTTTGGGAAAAACAAAACACCCATGAATTACCACATAGGCGGCAGCCCCCTTAATACAGAAGAGGTAATAAGAGATCTGGGGACCCAGGTAGATAGTAATCTCTCCTTTGACAATCATATTGCCAAAGTAGTTAGGAAATCCTTCTATGTTGCCCATCTAATTACTAAGGGGTTCGCATCTAGAAATAAAGAGGTTATAGTGCCCCTCTACTCGTCACTCATCAGACCCATCATAGAGTACAATGCCCCATTTGGGATGTAACTCACAAGACACTTCCAACAGTTGGAAAGACCACAAAAGCACCTCACCAAGAGGATTACTGGCCTCAAACATATGTCCTTTGCAGTCTGACTGAAAAAACTCCGACTGTACTCCGTGACATATCACTTATTCAGAGGTGATCTCTGCCTGACTTACAAAGCCATGTCTAACTTAGAATTGATGGACATGCTCCACCTAAAGAAATCCAAGTCACTGCGAGCCACCCGCTCTAGTGAGCTAAACGTCACCACAACAATAAATAGAACATGCTGGAGGGATAGATTCCTGTCACAGAGACTCCCCATGCTTTGGAACAAAATTCCTAACTACATTAGGCAGAGCCCCTCGCTAACACTCTTCAAGAGAACCCTTGACGAGTGGATGGGTAACAGAAAATATACCCCTGGGATCACTTCATTGGCTCTGCTTGACAGAGGCTCAGTTAATTAATCAATGGGGCGGCGAAAGCCGACACACTCTGGCTAGGCTTATAAATGTCCTCAGGCAGATAGCCTAGTACCTACATATAAACCTATGAACCTATGAATGACATATACCATATAACTGCAGCCACAAGTTCTGCTGGTTTATAAAAAAGGTGAATTGTCAAAAAAGTGAGGTTAATAACCTCCTAGCTCCCCTGGTCCTGAAAGTAGCACCCCTAGAAACCTACTCGCGTTCAGCTTCCAACCAGTCACCACTTCACTTATCCGTACCTTGATCAAAAAATTAAAACCCACTACACTTTCTGCTGATCAACTCCCTGCCAAGTACCTACAAAAATCAGCTGATGCTATTGCTTATCCCGTCTCAATACTAATCAGTTGAACCATAGTAGAAGCTAAAATTCCCACCATCTGGAAAATATCCTATGTAATCCCACTTCACAAAGGAGGCAGCTCTAATGAATTCTACAATTATAGGCCAATAGCTATACTCTCTCCACTTGCAAAGATTATGGAAAAATGTATTCATAGACAACTCATGCACCACCTAATCCAGAATCGCCTTATGGCAGACTCTCAGCATGGTCCTCCGTCCTCATCACAGCACTACTTCAGCCCTCCTAGCCTTTACCAGCACCATAAACCATAATCGCAACAATAATTATATATCCTCAGCCCTCTTTTGGGATCTTTCCGAGGCATTCGATATGGTTGATCACCAACTTTTAATCCACACCCTGCAAACATTCTGTCTAGATACTGGAGCCCTCCAATGGTTTCAATCCTACCTGAATGGTCGACAGCAGGCTGTCCTCTGGCAGAACAAACTCTCTAACCTTCTACCTAACACCCTTGGAGTACCACAAGGCTCTATACTAGGGCCCTTGCTGTTCTCCATCTTCATTAACGACCTTTATACTGTCATTCCAAAAGTCAGCTGTATCCAATATGCTGATGACTCTACTCTAATTTGCTCAGCCACATCTCCAGTAGAGTTATGGTCAGCTACCCAGACCACCTTTAATACAATAGAAAACTGGCTTTCTGAACATCGACTGATCCTAAATCCCAAAAAAACTAAAATGCTGTTATTTTCACCAACACATAGGTCTACCACTTTCACCTTTACCATAAAATCAAATGATGGCACAATAATCTCTCCTGACCCATCTACAAAACTATTAGGTGTCATCATAGACAATCTAAATTTTGACCTACATGTTAACCAAACTATCAAAACCATCAATAAAAAACTAGGGTCACTTTACAGAATAAAAGCCTTTCTAACCCCTCCAGCTAAAATTGCCATAGCTCGCTCTCACCTTCTTTCAACCCTTCTGTATGCATCCCCTCTACTCTCGAATTTAAACAAGACTGTCCTTAATAAATTCTCAATTTGCTACAACCACATTGCCAGGTTTGCCTCTGGGCTACCTTTTAGGACACATCATTGTATTAATCTAAATCAGCTTGGGTGGCTTGAACTACCCAGCCTAATCCAGTATAACCAACTGATTATGGCCTATAAAATCCTCTGTAATCCGGACAATACTCCTGCACTTAAAAATATTATCACCCTCTATAACAATCCTAGACTGCTTCGATCCTCTAACAAACTACTAATTCAGACTAGCAAAATTAATAACACAGCCAGTGATTCTCTCTTTGCAAACTCTGTAAGTAGATCCTGGAATTCTCTTCCAGCTGATATTACCTTACTTTCCACCTTAGGTCAATTTAAAACTAGACTCAAACAACATTTGTCACTTAACTGGCTATGTCAATGTATCAAGCCTGGCTAACTCTCTCTAGAATGTGTAAAAATCTGTTGACCAGTTTACTGTGTAATTTAATTTAATCCTGACTTGTGCTCAGGATTAACTGTAACGTGTGGAACTTGTTTAACTTGCTTACTTATGTAATCTCTGTAAATAGTCTGTTTGTAATATGTAATGCTGGCATTATGTAATGCTCTATCTGCCTACCCTTGGAGCTTTTCTCCATGGGCCTCCACTGAAAATGGACCTGCATCCAGTCGGACTATCCTTGTCAACAAATGTAAAATAAATAAAAATAAAATAAAAATAAATGAATGACATGTTTCTTAACTTGAGATATCATAGAGATTTGAAACAAGATGATCACCTTTAGAGGAGATGTAATTTATTTATTTAGATTTTACTGTCTGGGTTAACCCTTTTATGCAATGCCCAGAAGGGACCTGGGACAAAGGAATAAGCAGTAAGGTATAGCTCAGTTAATATAAAGACATTTACTGTCTTAAAATATTTTAGCAATACCCTCATCAAAATGTGTAACTTCTATATATTAAGTAGATTAGCAGAAGAAGGAGAAGATTATAAAAAATATAAAAACAGTCAATATATTACAAGGCAGTCTATTCAAAAGAGTGATATTTGTAGTGGTTATACAAGTTTATGTTTCTGTAGAAACAGAATGAAAACCACACAGGATCATTTACTGGTGGATGAACATAGAACGCTCGAGCTTCAGTTGCCCAAGGTTCAACCTCACAATGAGTGGAGTACCTCCATATGATATCACTGTTGTCAAGTTGTGCTGGAAGTGATTCCCTTTTTGGGGGGAATTTTCCCCTCCTTTGAGTTGTTGTGACTGTGGATTTGGTATGTAAATATATGTCTGAGGGTGTGAGGGAGAGCAGAGGGACTTGTCCCCTTACAAAAAAAAAATACTTCAAAAAGTGTTTTTTGGCAGTTTTATTTTGGCAAATGCAGTTTGTGGATTCTGATTCTGAGTGTATTTTCTTTTGTTCAGTCACAGTGGAAGCATGCTACAAGTTTAGTTAGAAGAATCCATGAAAGAACTGGGTGGACGATTGATGGGAATATGATATAGCTGAAGAGGGATAGAAAAGGTGGGCCGTGTTAAAGAAGTAAGGTTGTTATGGATAAATTGAAATGCAGGATGGTATAACAAGAAGGAAAGTAATAAAAAAAGGCAAAAACAAGCATGTGTTAGGAATGATTAACAATGAGTACTAAAAATATATGTATTAATGACTGAGTACTATCAATAAATAAAGTACAGTAACACAAAAACTAGTGGGGGCAGTATCTAATGTATTTGTAGGAATAACAATATAGAATTCTGCCTGTTATAATGTAGGTTATAAATGTACACCTGTTCCTTGAACCACAAGTTGCTGTAAAATTACTTGTAATTCTGTTTTTTTAACTTACTAATACAAAAAAAATGGTTATAAACATGGACGGTACATGCTGTGGTTTATAGCATGCTCTAGCAAATCATTCAGAAAATAGATTAAGCACGTTCCAACCATTTGTACTAGGTTTAATAATTTTCAACAACCACAACATTTTATTTTTTAAACACATGCATTCCTTTACACTGTATTTTCAATTTTATTTTATAAATGTTTGCAAAAAGGAGAAGCAGGACTACTGTGTGTTTCCCCTCACTCACTGATTCAATTGTTTAGCATGCAATTAAGTTTATTGATTTCCTGTTTACATTCTGACTTAATTTCTATTGGTAGAAACAAAACTGTATATTATTATCCATCTTCAACATGAAGTCCAGTGGAACACTCTCTATATTATGAATGCAACATCTTAGTTCTCATTGTGATTTATAATATGACTGTAATACTACATGTGAAGGTCTTTTGGCATAAAATGAATCCTCTTGAGTTTTACATTATTACATACAAGCATTTTCAAACTTGCCTATTCTAAAGGGGTAGGGACATTTTGTAATCCCAAATGCTGGCGTGAGGACTGGTTTTGTGTGCTTTTCTGGCCAGAAGAACTCGTAATGTTTTAAAAAAGATGTGAAGAAGAAGAAAATTTGCATTTGAGCAAGAGTCTCACCCATGCATACTCGAGATCCTAGAAAACAAAATGATATTTGTATATCAGTCCACATGTTGTAAAGGATAACTACAACACTTTAAGTGCTACTTAATTTATATCTATGTAGAGTTGTATATACATGTAGAGTAACATGTATGTCTGGGCCTGCCTGTAGGTATACTGTAATATAATATACACCATCCATACTCCATACATGTATGTATAGTGCTTCTGTTTTGTGTACATGTAGCTGTGAGTTTGTTTTCTTTTTTATTTGTTCCTGTAGCTACATGCATTTATAGCTGCATACATCCCCGTACTTGTGTTTTATCTGAAGTTATCTATGCTTGTCTACATTCATTATGTGTATATTGCTGTGTATACCTGTATCTGCAGTATAGAGAAATGTATGTTTGTATGTTATTGTGTACATTACTTTAGCTGAAGATTACATATATGTTATATACATGAGCATTTTAAGTACCTGTGACTGTATCCACATGTCGCTTTGTATTGAACTTGTAACTAAATATGCATCAATGCTTTTAAATGCATCAGCAAGGATTTTTATATGCCTGCAACTAAAGCTGCAACTTTTGGCAAAACATCTGTATTTATGAGTATCTTGCTCCCCAGCTATAACTTTCCCATGATTCTTCCCTTCTTTTGCATCTGGCTTTTGCTGCTTTTTTATTTTACCATGTACTTGTTGTGTTCCTTTCATCTATTTTTCTTTTCTCCTATACTCCTCATTAATTTCAGATCTTATATGTGGCATTAGCCCACTACAGATTGTGTAGGTAGCTGAACATTCCTTCATTGTCAGTAGCCTTACACTTTCATTCTCCTTATTTTTGACATGTACTCCTTTACTGAAGCTCATACCTGTGTATAGCTGTCTGCATGGTATATGCTGTCACTTGACAGTAAGTATGCCACAAGCAGTACTGTGTGACATGTTCTCTGTGGATTACCCTGTTGTGTTTTAATTAGCCTCCTTACTGTAGCTGAGTTGTAAACAGACAGCAGCTACTTTTACTGTAATATTCATATTCTGATCTTATACTCCAGGTACCCATCCATCCATGTATCCATCAATCCATACATCCATTTACTCATCCAGCCCTCCACCTAGCCACCCCAACCATTAATCCACTCACTGCCCACATATCTATCCATCCTGCCAGCCACAGATCCATCTATGCATCCAACCATTAATACACTCACTGCCTGCATATCCATCCATCCTGCCAACCCACAGATCCATCTATGCACCAAACCATTAATCCACTCACTGCCCACATATCCATTCATCCAGCCATCCTGCCAACTCATAGATCATCTATCCACTTAACCATTAATCCACTCCCTGCCCATATATCCATCCATCCATCCATTCATCCATCCATCCATCCATCCATCCATCCATCCATCCATCCATCCATCCATCAATTCAAAGACCTCCTTAATCACCCATCCGTGTATCCACTCACCACCCACCTATCCATCCATCATCTATCCATCCATTCATGACCCACCATCCATCCATCCATCCATCCATCCATCCATCCATCCATCCATCCATCCATCCATCCACATACCCAGCTGTCTTTCCACCCATCCCACTTCTGTCCATCCATCAATCCATCCATGCTTCCATCATCTTCAAAACACATTTTATCTACTTCAGGGTAGTCAGTGGAGCCACAGCGTATCTTGACAATCATTTGATGAAAGGCAGAAGACCAGTACTGGAGAGGGCTTGTACATTCTATAAATACATTGTTTCACATTTTTCATTATATTTGAACTTATGTATTGCTCTTGCATGTGCATGTTTGCAGTCTGGAGCTTTGCCTATTTTATCTTCCTAACAATTATCTGCAAATGTCTCTCTACCTGGTTAGATATCAGAAGTAAACAACTAAATGCTGAAGCTGCATATCTTTCTATA
This sequence comes from Protopterus annectens, assembly GCF_019279795.1. Lineage (NCBI taxonomy): Eukaryota > Metazoa > Chordata > Ceratodontiformes > Protopteridae > Protopterus > Protopterus annectens. Next base: position 1,548,314,323 of record NC_056731.1, on the reverse strand, counting down.
AATAACTGTACCACTGTCTCTGTCAGCATATGTCTCTTTGCACATGATGGTGGTCTAAGGTATATGCCTGCATGGATGTGTTGAAATGTTTTACTCTCTTTTAACTTAATAGTGCATGTTGTTTAGCACATGTTAACTATATAAGTGATCTGACTGAACACCAATTTTCAACTACAACCCTAGCTATTAGACATAGGCAAAAATTACACCATACATAAATCATGCAAAAGTAATAACAACTAAATGACTGCAGACATTTCATAGGCAAATGCAAAATTATAACATGATATAATACATATCACACAACAATAATTAACATAACAAAAAGCAAGTAGGTATTTCATAGGCCCAATTTCAAAAGCTTTGCTCTCAGTGTAGGTAACCACTTACACTTATAGCAGGCTGAGAGCAAGTGTTTTGGAGTCTGTCACCCTGTGTAATCCTGTTTATAGATAGGCCTTACATCAAACTATGTCACATATGCTGACAGCAACTCTTTTTGAATCTGGCCCATGAATTTGCATCATGCTATGAAGAAATAGTAGAACATGTATGTTCTCCTTATGTTTTAAGAAAGAAAATGGATTTCACAGTTTTATTTATACATGCATAGTTTTTAAAATGTTATGTAAAGGTGATGATTTGTACCTTATGTTTGTTGTTCACCTTAATAACGCCTATTTTCACATGTACACACCTTGATTGCTGTTCATAAAGATTGAGCCCCATGCAGCATGCTAAATGTGCCACAGAATGGTGTACAAAAACCTGTTCTGATTTATAAAAGTAGCAATGCAGAGGGGTAAGACATTATGATTTCTTGTTCCCAGACAACTTTTTTATTGAAAAAAGAAAACTGAATTGTGAGAAAACATAAAGTTACAAAAGAATATGCACATTAAAGATGGGGTATATATGCAAACCACCCCTCCCTACATGTACGTCATTTACAAAAAATATAATTGCAGTACCAGCTTGTTCCATTGAGTTAACCAATGGAAATCCAGTTGCGTACTATCTGATTACACTACCCTTGGCAGATTAGCAATTACTCTCCCCTGCTAATCTAATCTGTTACACAATGTATTAGTGTCATTAAGAAAAAAGCAAAGAAATAGTTCATTGCATGGTAGAAAAAAATCCTACCAACAATGGCTGCTGCTGTGATGCAGGGAAACCTACTATCTCACTTAAACTTGTTACACTTCATTCCAGTGATATAGATGAGCTTCCACTAATAGGAATTTGCTCAGCACCACCCCCCTTCATTACCATAACATTGTAATGGCCTGCAGTCTGCTGTCATGGCTATGGAGTGAAAGTCTTTTTTAATTTATTCCCAGACAATAAATTGGATCACAGAGCACTACTGTGAGGCAGATCAGTAAGTTATATTATACTTTACTACATTGTTACATGAAGATTCTTAGTAATGTATAAAATACCATACAATACTGTGCTGTCTGTCACTGCTGTATTATGTAACACTGTCTTGCTGCATAGCAAATAGTTTGCTAGATTTTTCTGTGTGGCATTCAAGAACACAGAATAGCAATTATATGTTAGTCTATATGAACACCTAGGGCCACTTTCAGAAATACATCTAACCCATATGCATCTGTTTACAGTATTTACATCAAAACCTTAGCTGCATTTATAATATATTGTGTGCCTGACATGTTTTTATAGATAAGTTATTTATCTGTATTTAGACATACTTAGACAGTATGCACCAAATTTAGTTGAATAATACTTCTGTATCTGTAACTGAATCTGACTGTAGCTTCTCCTGTACAGGTCTACTTTAATTAATCGAAAGCGGAATCCATCGAATACGAATCTGTTGACACATAAACACTGAAACGCAATAACATCGAACACGCAAAACCGTGAAATTTAAACATCGAAACCGCAATAGTCAGCCAACCCCACTGCCCGTAATATACTACCTACGCAAATACAACAACAAAAAACACATACATACACACACTAACCAAAACCCTACTACTAACCCTAAATTAAAGCACCAAAACCCCACTTGTAACCCTACACTAAACCCCACATACACAACTATCTATGCACTACCCTTAACCCCTTCCTAACCCTAAGGTCCGTAACTACCACACACTTACCCTACAGAACTATACCCACACAAAGTAAATATTCCACACACATACACTTAAAAAAACATACACTAAACCTTACATACATTACCTATCTATGTGCTTACCTTAACCCGCACCCTAACCCTAAGGTCGGTAACTATCGCACACTTACCTTACGGAGCTATACTGCAGACAGGCCAACTATGACAATTTGACATTTCCGATTTCGCTATTTAGTGCGTTTGACATTTCTGTGTTTTGCTGTTTACGTGTCGATGGATTTGTATTCAACGGATTCCGCTTTCATTTAATTAAAGTAGACCCCTCCTAAACATATCAGTATATGTATGCCTATACATGTCTCTGACAATGTGTTTGCATCTTAAGATGAACATTTCTTTTTGTTTGTATATATGCTTCTTTGAATGAGTCTTATTTGCAGCTGTACAATTCTGCATGCATTTCTACAATTTAGTTATATCTGTGTTTTAGCCAAGTGTCTTGTGTTTGCATTTGTAGCTATACCTGTCTTTACATTACAATATATGCTCATTTGTATGTATCTATATTGATGGCTATATCACCATGAATATCTTTGCATGTATTTTTGTGTTTATAATTGCATTTATATCTGCATCTTCTTCTGTGTCAGTGGCAACATGCATCTGTACCTCTAACTAGAGCTATATACAACTTTGAGTGCATGTGTGTCTTTGTCTATATCATAGTGTCTACAGCTATATCTTTACACATGCACACATCCACACATCCACACACATTGCATGTGTATATATACATACATATATCTATATCTATCTATCTATATATATATATATATATATATATATATATATATATATATATATATATATATATATATATATTCCATTTAGATGATTGTGTGTGGATAATGTTCAGCTATGTCTTGATCTATCAAATGTTATGTATTTCAAAATAGTGCATTTTTAAAAGTGGTGCTTGTCAAAATGTGCTGGCATAGCTTGTTAGAAGTATATGCATTTCTGGGATTGGTAGGTATTAGGACGTTACCAGATAGAGAGCATGGTGCAGGGAGACAGGAAGTATGTCCTTCCCTGTTGTGCAATTTTTGAGCTAGTATATGTAAGCAGCAGAGGGTAGATGTCAGTGTGGGGGGGGGGGCTGGTGCAGGGGGATTTGTCCCCTACATAAAAACACTGATTTTTGATTTTGGTATGTGTGTTTGTGAATCTGTGTGCATGTGTGTGCGTGAGTGTATGTGTGTGTTTGTCTGTGCTGTGTGTGCGTGTGTGTGCATGTGTGTGCGTGTGTGTGCACACACAAGTGTGCAGGTATTTTTGTGTCGAATTGAATGTGCTGTATATTGGGCATGCATGGTAGTGTGCAAGTGGTTGAATGTTAAATGAGCTACGTTCAATCACTTGAACTGCTATCATTATTAGAGTAGATTTATCAACAAACATGCACATGCACAGACACACACATTTCAATGTCTCAGTGGTATAATAGTGCTTAGAACCCTAACAGGGTCATAACTGTCCCATTTTCACCTTCCTAGTTAAACACTTTCTCCAAAATAATTAAATAAATTTTTTAAACTCATCCAAATTATTACTGTTCTGCATACACAAAGGTAAGCAATTCTAACTTTTTGCCACCCTTTGAATGAATTTGACTTTATTTGATGAGTTGCACTTATCCACAGTAAAATTACAATTATTATTTCTCGAGTCTTTGTCATCCTTTGCCATAGTCATTCTTAACATATTTTTCTTATTACAAATTTTATAACCCTAAATCAAGTTGTATCTTTTAAATCTATATTGAATATATTAAAGCTCAGCTATAGCAAATCTTTCCCATAAGGGACATCTTTCCATAGATAAATCCTGTATGTGTAATATTTTTGTATTCTCTCCAACTTAGTCTCTTCTGCTGTTAACCCACATACTTTGTTGCCATATTCTATCATTGGAAGAATAATGGTTTTAAACAGGGATGATAAAATGTTCTTGTTCTTTGATAATATGTAGATAAATACAGTTCATATCATTGCATAATATTTATTTTTTTTGTTTTTTGTACTAGTATTTTCTTTGAATTTAAATATCCTAGAGACTCAAACTCCGTGATCTTTATAGAACTATACCTATTCCATCAAACACAAATTTATTGCATGAGATTAACACATATTATTCTTTCTCATGTGAATTCCAACACTGTTATTAATATTGAAGCTTATGTGTTTTTTAATCCAAATTTGTAAAATAGCCGGATGCTATTTTAATTATTTTTGATATTTAATATTCTTCACCACAATCCCTGTTTTAGAATCATTAGCAAATTTATGGGTCCATACTGACTTGGATGTTTTAATTGATGGTATAAAGATGTTAAATAGGGCAGGACCCTTATTGATGCACAACTTATTATAGAATATTTGGTGTACACATCCCTGATCCTCACACATGACTGTTCCAGCTGCAGAAATTTGTCATCAAAAGAATTATGCAATAATTTATATTTCACTTACTCATAACTGTCAGTTTCCCTGATGTGGCATATGGCCAAAAGATTTTGCGTATCCAGATAAACAATACCAATTGGAATCCATTATCCAAGGCCTCTACTTCAGGTGTATAAAACAAAATCAAAATAGTACTACACACTTTGTCCTCGTAAAAATCATGCTAGTATATATCTTGGCCCCAGTCAAGTTTAGTGGCAGTAACTTCAATATGACCCTTTCAAATACCTACCATTTATATATGTTAAACTGATTGGTTTGAATTTTGATGTAACATCAGCCTTGCTGCCCTTTGGAACTGTTATTATAATTGTCATATTTCAGGACAAAGCCATGTTCTAATAAATATAAGTTATGATCGAGATGAGCTGCAAGTATATTTTCTTAACAAAGTAACCAGGCCCTCTGTACAGTCCAGTTGTATTTATTCATTGCTTCTATAATCATTTCCTAATTAATTACTGGACAGTTTTTTTGTATGCAGAACATGATTATTCTACTGTATTTCAAATAACCCTTTACATATAGTCTAGTAGTATTCAGCAAAGCCCCATGATTTCATGTCTATCATAAACTGTTTGTTTATAATTCACTGTCATGGCTGATATTTATGTATAGGATTATTTATATTTCCTCTAAGGACTACAAAAAGTGTTGTTATTGTCAGCTCTATACTACACTAGCCTGTAAGCAGATTTGGCTTTTACTTTTCTCATTTCCTTTTTATATCCTCTATGTACCACTCGCTATTCCTTTCAGATGGAAAGACTTTAAAAAACCTCCAATATTTGTTATTTAGTTTTTTAAGGTTTCCATTTCATTCACAGGGGAACTGATTTAATATTACTTTTTATCCTATCTCCTACTCATGAAACATGTTAAGCAATAAGATTGTCTGTTTTATCCAGAAATGTGCAACAACAGACTTCTTTCATTTCACACGTTCAGCTCTGCAACTCTAGCTCTCTTTTTATTCCATTACAATTCCCCTTGTAAAACTGTCTAACTGGTATTGTTTGGCCCTCCTAACCCCACATATAAAATTAATCAACCTTGACTACTAGACTGGCAAAATAATGAACTCTATCATCCCACCTCTAGTTTTTCTCCTACTGATTCCTTATCTCTTATCAGGGTATGAAAACCAAACCCTACTGGGTATTCACTTCCCAAATGGTCACACCTGTAATCATCTAACTCCTCCCTTGAATCTAATCTCTCCTTCTAACTGCCCCACGACAACATCACGCCCCAAAAGTATGTATCTCACCCAACGTTATCCTAAAGTAACCATTACAAAATCTAGTCTGAAGATACTTAGTAAACTACTACATCTCTTAGACCACCTGAAAGCAAGTGTTACTAAAGATGGAGATATTCACCCTAACCCAGGCCCATCCACAGTCTTAGACCCCGTCACCCCTATGTTAACTCATAGATCCTCTAGCTCTCTCCTCATCTTCCATCTTAACCTAAGAAGTATAAATAAAAAGATACATAATCTACACGCTATGATAGCCACACATCTCCCAGACATCATGTGTCTATCTGAAACATGGCTCAAACCATCCACTAAGGATGAAGAAATTCTTCCACCTGGCTACAATATACTTAGGGTTGATCGAGAAAAAAGAAAAAGGTGGCGGTATAGCAGTAATGTTTAGAAATACACTGAATATCATTATGAACCCAACACAACCCCCCAAGGTCTCTAATATGGAACTAATTGCCCTAAAAATATGCCTAAATAACCAAAAGTGTATCAATCTAATTGTAGTCTACATCCCACCAGGGAAAAACCTAGAAACCGTGGAGCTCACACTAAGCTGGCTTACCTCAAACTACCCCCAGGAAACAATTGTCCTAGGAGACTTTAACCTTGACTGGTCCCAATACTCTGACCAGATGAATCCCCTGCCCATCAACCTATATGGCTTCTCCCAAAATATAATATCTCTCCCAAAATATAATATCTCCCACAAGAACAGGTAACTCTCAACAAAAAGAAAGTATTATCGACTGGATTCTTACAAATAAAGACACACCTAATTATACCACGGGTACCCTCCCCAATGATCTTAATGACCACCTTACCACCTTCATCATAAAGCATAAATTGATGCGTACAAACCTTCCCATATATAAAGTAGTTAGAAACAAGAAGAAATTTGTTCTTGAACAATTCCTAGCAGAACTTAAATCCTGTAACTGGTCCATGCTAAAAACACTCCCCATAGATGAGAGTGTTACATACTTTAATGATACTTTCCTAAATATACTGGACTCTCATGCACCCAACCGATCCATCAGAGCCAAAGTCCAAACTGCACCTTGGCTAACTAAAGACACCAGATCTAAAATTAAGCTCAGAGACCAGGCCTGGATAAAATGGCGTACCACCAAAGAACCCCTAGATCGCATCAAATTTCAGCAGCTCAGAAATTCTACAAAAACAGATACTACCCGGGATAAAAAGAATTACTTCTGTCATCTCCAAGACAAACACCAAAATAACCCAAAGAAGTTTTGGGCAGGTTTTAATAACCTTCGTTATTCTGGGAAATCAACTACCCCTACCCCTGAAAAACTTATAGGTAAAGATCCTGAAGTAATAGCTAACTCATTTAACTCTTTCTTCACTGAGACCGTTCAGGCACTAGCCAGTCAGTTACCTACTACTTCCACCTCCTTAGCCAGTCCTATTGGCAAAAATCTACCTACCTTTAGTCTTCAACCTATATCCACCTCCTATATTAGAACTCTATTAAAGAAACTCAAACCATCCACCCTATCGGCTGATCGTCTCCCAGCCGAATACCTACAATTAGCAGCTGATGTTATAGCCTATCCCATCTCAATCCTGATTAATAGAACCATTACAGAGGCCACCATCCCCTCAATCTGGAAAATATCATATGTCATCCCACTTCACAAAGGAGGCGCTCTCTGAAACATCGAACTATAGACCTATAGCAATTTTGTCACCCATAGCAAAAATTATGGAAAGGTGTGCTCACAAGCAACTCCTACACTACCTCACCCTTAACAATCTTCTCTCTAAAACCCAACATGGGTTTCGCCCCCATCATAGCACTACCACTGCCCTCCTTTCCTTTGTGGATTCAGTAAATAATAATCGGAACAACAAATTTATAACTTCTGCTCTCTTTCTTGACTTGTCAAAAGCCTTTGACATGGTCAATCACCAACTATTGCTCCACACCCTTAAATCTCTTCACCTTGATAACCTAGCCCTATGGTGGTTTGATGCTTACCTTTCTGGTAGACAACAAGCAGTCCAGTGGCAAAGCAAACTATCCCACTTGCTACCAAATACCATAGGAGTTCCCCAAGGCTCTATACTTGGTCCCCTTCTCTTCCCTGTATTCATAAACGATCTCCACTCAGTCATCCCCAAAGCCACCTGCATCCAATATGCAGATGACTCCACCCTGATTTGTTCTGATGTCTCCCTCCATAATCTCCAAATAGCCACCCAACACTGCTTCGCGGCAGTTGAAAAATGGTTTTCGGAATGGAAACTCATACTAAATCCCATAAAAACTAAGCTACTTCTAATCTTCCCCACCGCAGGAATCCCCTCAGGCCAATATCCGCCTCATTCTAATAATAATATCTTTCATGTTCAATCCATTAATGGCACCATCATTGAACTTGTCACCAACACTAAACTACTAGGTGTTACTATTGATCACAAGCTTAAATTTGATGTTCATATTACTCAAACTATTAAGACAGTTAACAAGAAACTAGGTTCTATGTACAGAATTAAGAACTTTCTAACTCCTTATACTAAATTAACTATAGCGCAAACTCACCTTCTCTCCACTCTACTGTATGCTTCCCCGGTCCTATCCTTCCTCAATAAAAATGAGCTCAACAAACTCTCAGTTGCTTATAACCACATCACTAAATTTGTGACTGGGTCTCCTTACCGTACTCATCACTGTCTCAACCTAAAGAAACTTGAATGGTTAGAATTACCTAATCTTCTAAAATTTAACCAACTTACGGAAGCATTTAAAATAATTAAGGAACCAGAAAAAAAACCCTCTCTGAGCAAACTCCTGACCCTTTACTCCAACCTTAACTGCCTCCGATCTTCTAATAGTGTCCTGGTACAAACAATGAAATCAAATAACTTGGGAGGTGATGCTCTCTGTGCCAATTCTATTGGAAGGCTATGGAATTCCCTTCCCAATAACCTTAGACTAACAACTTCACTCAGCCATTTTAAAACTAGTCTCAAGTCATTTCCTAAGGCACACTGGCTATGCCCTTGTGACAATCCTGACTAACCCTATGGCTCCCTACAACCCACTCTTTATTATCTATAGGACTTCCTCACCCAAAACTCACTAGTTTCACTTAAACTTATTCTCTATACACATCCGCTTCTCTTTGACTGCCCTCTCCTATAACCATAGATTCGACTTGTCTATGAAGATATAGCCGTCTCCCTTGTGCTTAAAAGCGCAAACCTCTTTACTTCTCAACCTATCTAAATATTTGGGTATCTACTCAACATTGTAATTGTGGAATTTAATAGAATATACTTGTATTCAATCTATCTGTATTTTGAATATTTCTGATCTTAGACTATGTATTGTTTGTTCTATTTAACTGTGGAGCTTTTCTCCCCGGGTCTCTGCTGAAAAGGGATATGTATCCAGTCAGACTAACCCGGTAAACAAATGTGATTAATAACCAAATGGTCAGAGTTTCCATTTGGGTCACTTAATGCTAAATTTATGATATTAAAATAATTTCTTGCTAGCATAATACACACACACACACACACACATATATATATATATATATATATATATATATATATATATGTATGTATGTACATATATATATATATATATATATATATATATATATATATATATTTTATATATATATATATATATATATATATATATATATATATATATATATATATATTTTTTTATATATATATATATATATAGAGAGAGAGAGAGAGAGAGAGAGATGATTACAGAACAAATTCATTCACGTATGATCTAGTGCAAGATATGTTAATTGGAAGAAGGGTCATATTCATTTTATCTAATTTGGGTTGAGAGTAGGTGGAAATGTTGAAACTTTCATTTATGATAAAAGTCTTGGCACTGGGGCTGTGTGTTTGTGTGGGTATAGGTGTGTGCGCACGTGTGTGTGTGTGTGTGTGTGTGTGTGTGTGTGTGTGTGTGTGTGTGTGTGTGTGTGTGTGTGTGTGTGGTGTGTATGTGTGTGTGTGTGTGTCTGTGTGTGTCTGTGTTTGTGCGAGTGTTGTCAAGGTAGGTTAAGATTAGGGCTAGAGAAGGAAATAACTTTAGTGTTCTGTTAGTGAGTGTGTGTGCGTGTGTGTGTGTGTGTGTGTGTGTGTGTGTGTGTGTGTGTGTGTGTGTGTGTGTGTGTGTGTGTATCTTGTTTAGTAGTATTGATTAGGAAAGGGTGTTTACTTACCCTGTACAGGCTGGAGTACATGCGACTAAACTTCTACCAGAACACCATCTATTCTTGGAGACTTTCCTACAGATTAGTTATACATCACCATTTTTATCTGCTCTCCCCCTGGCATAACTCTTAATTGGTGAGCCTCGTCTACCTCTAGCCTTGGTATACTTAAGTCTTCCATAAATATTTCCATTTGTGCCTTTCCTAGATTTTCCATTTCTATGCTTTATAAACATTTTCATAAAATTTCCAAAATATGTCTAATAACTCTATAGCATCTCTGGTTATTTTACTTGTTATAGGCTCCCTACATTTTGCAACAACACTTTCTGCTTTTTGTTGCCTAAGTCATTGTGATAAAAGTTTTTCTGTTCTGGATTTATTGTCAAAAAACAGTTGCTTAAAAGCAATCTTTCTAAACGCATGCATTTACCCAGGTATTCCCTTATTTTCTCTTTAGCACTCTGAAGTTTTGACTTTTTTTTTCTGTAATAGTCCCCTTATTCTGCAATACATTTACCTTTGTTATCCCCTCTAAATAATTCTTATTACTTCTTAATCACATCTCTTTTTCTTTTTATTTTATTTTTACCGTTTTTAAACTCCACTTTAATTTTATTCCACCCCTTACCTATACCTTTTTGACTACTTTCTATATTCCCTAATAACTTCCAAATAATTTCCACTACCCATTTCTTAAATTCCTCTCTTTTTAATAGGTGGGTGGGGAAGCACTGTTGTCTCATTTTTATTTCTTTATCCTGCACTTTTAGATTAGCTATTACTGGGACAAGATGTGAAACAGCTATTTATGTGAGTCAAAACTCTCAATTAAATGCACATGCCCTTGTGAAATATAATTCCTTTCTAGACTAGCCTGTTATTTATTTATTTATTTAAACACCTTTATTAAATTATGACTTTAGACATAGACAAGTATGAACAGAAAAGAAACAAACCATTTTAACATTTTCACTTAAATACAATGTACAGCACATATCTTTTCATTGCTACTATCAGCAAACATTACAAAAAAAATGTTGAATTTCTCCCTTCCCTTAAACCTCACTCCTCCTCCTCCTGAACATTATTATGCATGTTCTTTTTCCCACAATATCCATTTATTTTAAGTAACTTGCTCCTTTCCTTTTCTAAATATCCATCTTCCAATGGTTTTATCTGTTTTATTATATTCATTACCTCAAATACAGTTGGTGTAGACTTTGATTTCCATTTTCTAGTAATTGCTTTTTTGGCAGTCAATAAACTTAATAAGGCCTTACTATGTATAGACAATTCAGATCCTGTATCCCAGCTCAAAAGAGTCATTTCCTTACTTAGAACTATTTGCTCACCCAATATTGCTGGCAGAGCATTCTGTAGGGATTTTTTTAAATCTGTCAACTCATTACATCCCCAAATATATGTTCCCAGTTACCTCTTTCTTCTCCATCACACCTCCAACATTTGCTATCTACCTGAGGAAAATTCTTTGAAGTCTGTTGGGGTACAAAAATACTGATGCAAACATTTCCAAACAAAGATCCTTAACCTTCTGGACTTTTTTGCGTACTTGGGAGCCATACATATGTCTTCCCATGATTTTCCTGTAAATTGCTTTTCCAGTCTCTCTTCTCAATCTTTTCTATGATTGATCTTTAAAGTTATCATGCAGTATGTTATATGCCAAACTAAATATCCCTTTTTTTAACAGCTGCTTCTGTTCTATATTCAACTAAAAGGTCTACCAGAGCAGGTCTTTCATTTAAAATTCCCCTATCCTTTCTGTTTGTCTGTACTCTGATGTTAAGATCAGGTAGGGAAGGCAGTCTCTAGCCTGCAATCCAAATGTCTTCTTGGCCTCATCCCACTCTATTGACTTTCCTTTTTGAGTTATTTGTTTCCAGTATCTTGGTTCCTTTCCCAGGTTTCTCCAGTAAATTCCAGCCCCTCCTGCCTATTTTCTATACCCTACTTGCAGTCAACACTATTGGCAAAATCTCCTGTCACCATTCTCTTATTGACATAGTTCTTAGAATAAATTCAGCTACTTTAGGAATATAATATTCTGTATGGTTGTTATTCTCTTTAAGGATCTCCATCCAAAATCCCACTCTCTCTCTATTTCTTGAACTTCCCCCTTGCTTCATCATCATCCCTTTCAGCTTTGAATTATAACCTTGTACTTGTGTTCTGTATATCAGCCTTAACTATGTAGCTGTAAAATATCCCTTTAAATCAGGTAACCTGAGCCACTTCTGTTTGGATGATCAACTTATTTAACTTAACTCTATTCCTCTTCCCCTCCCAGATAACTTTCATTAATTCTTTATTAATTATTGTCCACAACTTTTCCTTGAGTTGATAGAAGTATGCTTGCCCTATATACAAGACTTATCTTATAGGTTCATACTAGGCTAACTGCCCTTGTGAGCCATTTTAAGCCTAGCCAATTATCCCTTGTGAGACTCAAACCCTGCACCTTGTGTTTGTAAGGCAAACACCTTAACTATTAGGCCACTCTCCCAACCCTAAAAGGGACAAAAACATTTTCATTGCTTGCATCTTACAATCCATATCCATAAATAAGAGTTCCAGTTTCTCAATTTTTGCACTATCTTTTGTTAAGTCTCATATATCCATAGCTGTCATAGCAGAAGCCTTTTTAATCCATACTGCTAAATACTTCATCTTATTATGTCCCCATTACTATGGGTATTGTTGAACCTATTTATGTGTGGGCACATAATTTATGGCTCTAGCCTTTGTCTTATCTTGATTAATTTTATATTGTAAAAAGGCTTGAAACTGTCTCCAAACTGTCTGTGATGTATAATGCTTGCAACTAAAGTGGTATCAATATTGTTTATTTTTCATTTATATAGATGTAAGATTGCCTATGCCATACTGTATGTGATAATTTAATAAAGATGTTTGTTGGATAAAAAAAAAAGAAACTGTCTCCACATGTTCCACAACACTGAGATGTCCTTTTCTGGATTTATCCAGTACAAAATTATATCATCTGCAAATAAAACCAATGTTTCTTGATTACTATGCCAATTATATCTTTGTATTTCTGAGTCCCTTATTTTCTTTGCCTGTTGCTGTTTGCAAGTAAAAAGCAAATAACAAAGGGGGAAGAAGACTGCCTGGCTCCTCTGTTCATGCACAAGTTATCTGAGAGGAACCCACCCCTCTTTAAGTCTTGCCTCAGATCCTTTGTATAACCTTCTAGTTAACCTAATTATTGTATCAGGGAATACAAATGCTTCCAATGTCCTACTCATAAAGTCCCAACTTACTCTGTCAAATGCTTTCTCTGCATCAAGGTCAACCAATAACAGAGGTATTTTCTTACATTCTGTTTCCTTCTGGATCATCATTGTTCTATTAATGTTGTCAAATTTTCCTCCCCTCCACAAAGCCATGCTAATCCATAGCTATCAACTTTGACAACACCTTTGCCATTCTTTTAGCTAGCATAGGCATAAACCACTTTATAACCGTGATTTAAAATTGAAATGGGTCTATATGAAGTTGAGTCTGAAGGCACTTTGCCATCTTTAACACCAGCCAACACAACTTTCATCCAATATGTTGGTGCTTCCCCTCCTTTTAAAAATACTGTTAAGCAAAATCTTCCAAATCGTTATCACTTTTTTCATCCTAATTTCCAAACTTCCACATGAACACCATCTGCTTCTGGAGACTTTCCTGAAGATTAATTATGCATCACTTTTGTTAGCTCATCACCTCCTATCTTAAGATTTAGTTTTTGAGCCTCATCTATCTCTAACCTTTGCATAATTAAGTAATCCATAAATATTTCCATTTGTACTCTTTCTTGATTTCCATATGTCTGCTTTATAAAATTTTTCATAAAATTTCTGGAATATCTCTAAAACCTTTATAGGATCATTGATTAATTTTCTTGTTTTAAGTTCCCTAGGTCAACCTTTTCAACATTCTGTGGTCCCAGTCATTGTGCTAAAGATTTTTGAGCTCTTGAGTTGTTATCAGAAAATAGTTGCTTAACTGCAATCATTTGAAACTCATGTATACAATCCAGCTGCTCCCTTACTTTCTATTTAGCAGTCTAAATTTGCTCCTTCATGCGTTCTGAAATATTCCCCTTATTCAGCATTATTTTAACCTTTGTCAGTGCCTTTAAGTAACTTCTATTACTTCTTAAACATACATCATTCTCTTTTACTTTGACCCTATTTTTAAACTCTATTTCATTTTTCCAAGTCACTGGCTATAACGTATGAAGCTATTCATATCCTCACGATTAATCTTGAACAATTTTCACTACCCATTCCTTAAATTTCTCTCGTATTAACAGGTAGGTGGGAAAATGCCAATGTCTTATTTTTACTTCATTATCCTGCATTTTTATCTACTTTTGTATTGATGCATGATTAGAAATAGTGATTGGATGTGTGTTGAAGCTTTATGGAAGAGACCCTGGAGAGATGGAGATATGTTCTAGAGAAAAGAGGAATGAAGGTCAGCAGGACTAAGACAGAATATATGTGTGTGAATGAGAGTGAGGATAGAGGAATGGTGAGGATGCAAGAAGTAGAGGTGGCGAAGGTGGATGAGTTTAAATACTTGGGATCAATAGTTCAGAGTAATGGTGAGTGTGGAAGAGAGGTGAAGAAGAGAGTACAGGCAGGATGGAGTGGGTGGAGAAGAGTGTCTGGAGTGATTTGTGACAGACGAGTACCAGTAAGAGTGAAAGGGAAGGTCTACAAGAGGGTAGGGAGACCAGCTATTTTATATTATTATTATTAGGTTCATAGGTTAGTACTAAGCTAACTGCACTTGCGAGCCATTTTAAGCCTAGCCAATTATCCCTTGTGAGACTCAAAACCTGCATCTTGCGTTTGTAAGGCAAACACCTTAAACATTAGGCCACCCTCCCAACCCTGGGAGACAGTGGGTTGGAGACAGTGGCATTGAGAAAAAAGCAGGAGTTAGAGCTGGATGTGGCAGAGTTAAAGATGTTAAGACAGGATTAGGAATAGGTATATTAGAGGGTCTGCCCAGATTGGATGGTTTGGAGACAAAGCCAGAGAGGCAAGTTTACATTGGTTTGGATATGAGCTGAGGAGGGATGCTGAGCATATTGGGAAAAAGATGCTAAGAATGAAGCTACCAGTAGCAGGAAAAGAGGAAGGCCTAAGATAAGGTTTATGGATGTGGTGAGAGAGGACATGCAGGTGATTGGTGTGACAGAGCAAGATGCAGAGGACAGGAAGAAATGGAAACAGATGATCCACTGTGGTGACCCCTAACGGGAACAGCCAAAAGAAGATGATGATGTGTGTTGAAGCTTTGAGTTAAATGTACATGTTCCTGTGAAATATAATTTCTATCCAGTCTAGGCCAGTTATTGTACCTTGGGGAATAATATGTAAATTATGTCCGCGTTCCCACTACAAAATTCATATCTTCCATACTAAACATTTTCATAAATATCTTCAGAAATCTACTCTCTTTTGTTATACTGTCCCATCTATGTCCTCCTGATCTAATCTCACTATTGTAAATCAAATTCCAGCTCCCACCCATAAATATATTTTTACCTGATGAAACCAGTTTATTTCTCCCCCAGGTTTCTTAAATTCCATAATAGCAGTTTACAGTGGAATACAAATACATTTCATTGTAATCCTCTTCCCTTGCCAATAGCCCCTTACTATCGCAAATATGCCATTTTTGTCATTTTTCCTCATTTATCACTATTTGATCCCCTCTAGCAATTGGTATATTTACTCCACTTTTCCTCTGTCCCTGATAATCTGCAGAAAATACATTCTGAAATCTGTCTTTATTAAATTCACATGTTTTTTTCTTTCCAAATGTATCTCCTGCAGCACTGCTATTTGCTGTTTGCATTTCTTACTATAATTCAATATGATATCCTTTTTATTTATACCTGTAAGGCCATCCACATTCCAGGACAATATGGGCAGTACAGCCATCATGATAAAAGACTATTGCTCCCACCTATTATACTTGACATTTTTAAAGTGCATTTCTATCATTTGTGTTACATGCACATGTTAAAGTTTCTTATGCTATTCTTTTGTGCAGTTGTTTCTTCTCACCTCCATTTCAACTTATGTCATATTTTGAAACCTTTTTTTTTCAAAGAAAACCCTAAAAAAAAAATACAAAACAACCAATTCTCTATTAACTTGGAACAAACACATGAAACTATGTACATCTTCAAAACATGCTTTGGGATTCAGCAAGCAGCCATGCAGGAATAACTTATTCCTGCATGGCAGGGACTGTTTCTGTTCAGCAGGTCAGCACACCATGCATATGTATGAAGGCATGCTACCGTGCTTTAAGACAGACACAGTTCCATGTATGAGCACAGGGGGGGGGTGTGAGAGCAGAACTCATACAATATACATGCCCCCTGCACTCCAGAATTGCCTTTTGGCAATTTAAAATGAGCGAGAACGCTCGTAACACCCCCGGCCCATCAGGATAACAAATCTGGTCAAAGCCATAATGGACAATCATCCCTACCAAGACAAATGTTGTTAGAATAACACATGTAGCATAAGCACATAGTGCACACCTCCCAACTCATCAGAGTAAGGAATGTGGGCAAAGCCAAAAGGGACAATCATCCCACAAAACAGAAAGTTGATAGAATAACAGGTTCAGCATTAGCAGGGATATTCTGAAGGGTCCAAATAAAATAACACAACAAATATTTTTTTTTAAACTTGCAGTAAGGGTTAAACATAGCTCTGCAGGTGTGCCTATTGCTTAGCTACGGTTAGTCCAGCTTAAACAGCACAAGAAGTTAAATAGCAAGAGACATCCAGCATAAGCAGTATTTCAATAGTGTAGTAGTTAGAGCATACGCTTTGCAAACAGCCATTCCCGGTTTGATGCCCACTATAATCAATTTACATTTTACATGTGAAAGCAGTACATAAACATTTATTTTTATAATTAGCTATGAAATAACATGTATTTCTTAACCAGAGTACTGTATTAGGTCCAGATGTGAGGTGTCAGTTTAATAAAGTTGTGCAACCCCCATATAGACACAAGTGCCCCATACAGTATAGTCACACATGAATAAGTGTAATGAAAGCACATTGGGGGATGTCAGGGACAGTAAATAAATGTATAATATGTAGTGAATGATGAATCAATGCCATACAGCAGATAGTCTATAAAATGAAAAATAAGCAATGCTAAGCACTGCACAGCTCTGCTTACCAGGTGTAAGCATTGTGTAAATATGACTGCTAAGCAATGAGTAACCTAGCTAAGTGGATTTGCCCATTGGTAAGCAGTGCTAAACCTGCCCATTTAAGCACTGCTAACCTTAGCTAAGCAGGTTTGCCAGTAGCTTAGCTTAGCTCAGCATATTCAAAACCATCCATTCACAGCAAAGGGCAGGAAATCGGCCGCATTTAAACTCCACAGGTGGGAATACAACTCATAACTAGTTGCAGCTTCCCACTATAGGCAGTATGGCAGAAGTTGGTGAGGGCATGCGCTTCCATGCGCAGAGCTGGGGCATACAGGAGTCCAAGGTCATGGTAGGATTCCTGGTACAAAACCATGATGAGAGACTGCTGCAGGGCCAGTACCAAGCCTCCCAATATAAAACGGTAGCCTGGGACCATCTTGCCTGTAATCTTACCAGTGCCACTAGTATCCCTTGGACTGGTGAGCAGGTCCAGCACCACTATACTGACTTAAAGCAGAGAAAGAGAGAGCTCTCGGATGAGTGGGTCCAAGAAGCAAAGCAAAGGGGTAATGTTCCAACTGTCTGTAAGTACTCATGCCAATAACTTTTACTAATGTCCAGCCTGTGTATATGAGGAATATATATGCCTAAATATTTCATAGGTTCATAGGTTCATACTAGGCTATCTGCCCTAGGGCATTTATAAGCCTAGCCAGAGTGTGTTTGTCTTTCGCCACCCATTTTAAATTAATTTTGCTATGCCCTTTTTCGAGGTTAGTATACTGTGACTCTGTCTAACAGTGACACAGAAGTGATACCCGGGGTAAACCTATGATCTCCCATCCACTCATCAAGATTCCTCTTGAAGAGAGTCAATGAGGGACTCTGCCTATCCTGGACTGGGATTTTATTCCATAGTGAAGGGAGCCTCTGGGTTATGAATCTGTCCCTCCAGCATGTCCTATTTATTTCAGTGCTGAGGTTCAAGTCTCTCGAGCACGTAGCTCGATGGGATTTGGATTTTCTGAGGTGCAGCATGTCCATTAATTCCGGGTTGGACATGGCTTCATACGTCAGGCACAGATCGCCTCTGAGCAGGTGGTATGCCACTGAGTAGAGCTGGAGTTTCTTTAACCAGGCAGCATATGGCATCTGTTTGAGACCTTTGATCCTCTTGGTGAGGTACTTTTGTGGTCTTTCCAGTTGCTGCAGGTGTCTGGTAAGGTACATCCCAAAAGGGGCATTGTACTCAATTATGGGCCTGATGAAGGATGAGTAAAGAGGCACGATGACCTCCCCTGATCTAGATGTGAATCCCTTCATGATTAGGTGGGCTATATAAAATGTTTTTCTAACCACTTTGGCCACATGGTTGTCAAATGAGAGATTGCTATCAACTTGGGTCCCCAGGTCCCTAATTACTTCTTCTGTACTTAATGGATTACCACCTATGTGGTAATTTGTGGGCACTTTGTTTTTGCCAAAGGGGATGACTATACACTTTTTGGCGTTTAGTTTGAGGCCATGGCTCTGGCACCAGTTGTCTATTTCTATGAGGCCCTTTTCGAGGATGCTTGTGTCGGCTGGAGTGTCGATTATGGTGCCCAGTTTGCAGTCATCTGCAAACTTGGTCAGCCACAGTCCTTCCGTGTTGGCCTGTAACTCCGAGAAATATATACCAAACAAGAGAGGTCCCAGGACTGAGCCTTGTGGGATGCCACTTGTAACTGGTTTGGAGTCTGACATGGCTCCAGCAATTCTAACCATGTGGGTTCTGTCCTTGAGCCAGTTTGTAACCCATCTAGTGACATAGGGATTTATATTTAAGCTGGTGAGCTTATCTATAATGCCCGAGTGGGGTATTGTATCGAAGGCTTTTGCGAGGTCCAGGTAGGCTGTGTGGACCACCTTTCCCTCGTCAATGGCCTTGGTGACTGTTTCAAAGAAATCAACCAGGTTTAAGAGGCAGGATCTGCCCTTAACAAAGCCGAACTGGGTAGGATCCAGTGTCTGTAGGTCCCCAATATCTTTATTTATGAGGTCCATGATGATCCTTTCCATAGCTTTGCAGACCAAGCTAGTCAGGCTTATGGGGGTGATAGTTTCCAGGATCTGTTGAGGCACCACCTTTGTGGAGAGGGACCACTGTTGCTGTATGCCACTCTTTGGGTACATATCCTGTAGTAAGGCTGAGATTGAACGGTAGTTTTATGTTTGGGTTTAGCTCTTCTTGGAGTTCATGTAGAATGCAGCCCGGGACACTGTCTGGTCCCATTGATGCTGTGTTTTTTGCTTTGGAGAGGGCAGCTCTTACCTGAGCATCTGAGATGTCAGGGGGGCAGCACTCTGCTGGGATAGATATTTGCCCTTTTGGTGGGGAAGGGGGGGAGAAGTTTGCGCCGAATCTGTCAGCTTGGATGTTGGCAATGTCTGTGGGTTCGGTGTATTTTTTGTCATTTTGGACTAATTCTGAGCATATCTGGGAATTCCCACCCAGGTTCCTAACATAACTAAAGAAAGCCTTGTGATTATCCTTAGTGTCCTGTGCAATTTTTCTCTAGAAGCTGGCCTTAGACGATTTTATGAGTGCCCGTAGTTTTTTGCTAATACTGATCAGAGATGCCTTCCCTTTTTGGGATTTTGCTCTATCATGTAGTAGCTTCCTCCTTCTATTGTATAGTTTGTTTATGGCTGGGGTCCACCAGACAGGACGTCTGCCTTTGGAGGATTAGGTCTTGGTTTTATTTGGGATTGCATGATCCATGCATTCCTGAAGGTGTTCATAGAATGCGTTTATAAAGGATTCTGTGGTCTGGGCCGTATTTTCCACAGGCACGGGGGCTTTGAAGGATTCCACCTCAGTTTTGAGGAGTGTGAAATTTGCATTAGAGAAGTTTTTCACTGTGGTTTTCAGGGCAGGGGGTGGAATCGGGATGTGAATAT
The DNA here is from genome assembly GCF_019279795.1 of Protopterus annectens. Taxonomy (NCBI): domain Eukaryota; kingdom Metazoa; phylum Chordata; order Ceratodontiformes; family Protopteridae; genus Protopterus; species Protopterus annectens. Next base: position 1,548,294,024 of record NC_056731.1, on the reverse strand, counting down.
CCAGTGAGATTAGTTTCTCTATTTCCCTTTCAGCTGCAGCTGAGCAGGCTGTGAATCAGGAAGCCCATGCTAGTAGGTTGCAAAGGCTGTGTCATGAGGCTGGTCAGTAACAATCCTGCTTGTAGTAGTCATACCAAATAAATATAAAGTAGTAGAAAGTCACCTGGCAGTAGAAAAACTGTGTATGGATTGTACTGAATAAACCAGACAATATGATAGTAATAGTCACATATAGGTCATATTTAAATAAAACTGTAACTGCCTGGCAATAAAGCTCTAAATCCTGGACTGGTTGTGTTTAGTCTGGTATTGTATGACATTTATTGTTGCATTCTCCGAATAGCAATGTTGGGTTAACCACTGTTACCCACAGTGTGCTACATAAAAAATGTCTAGGATTGTCTGTATAAGACTGTTATAAGTACAAGATCAGATTGTACAACCAAGAGAGACTTAGACAGACAGCACTATCGAAATAGCACACTCTGATGAAACATAAATTGTTGTATTTTTAGCAGACACAGCCATGTTTTGAATCCTGGGAGAGGTAGTAAGCTATATGCATAATCATACCTCTCAACTGTACACATTTATTTAAGAATGTCCAGATAATTGGCTCATTTTCTGCCTTTTCTTCAGTCCCCCTGACAAATCAGTGGGATGATCTCAGAATTTTAGTCACTAAATAATGACATACATTTGATTTTCAGATTCAAAACCATCAGAAAATGTATATTAAAACAAATCCTGTCACTCTAGCAACTCTCCAAGTTTATGAGAGCAATATTCAAAATATGTCCCTATTTGTACCCCAGTGTTGTCAAGCTTTGTCTAGTGTGTGTGGATTAAGAGACTGAGAGGTATGTGTATAATATTCAGAATCTGGGAATATGTGTAGAAATATTCAGGTAGTGTTAACAAACATTCCCTCCACAGGTCTACCAGGTAAGAGATGTAGAATTTAGCTATAAGACACTTGAAGTATACACTGAGTACAAACATACCACTGCCCAAGCCAAGGCCATAGGATATTGTAATAATACCTGTACAGTAATGATTAGACCAATGGTCTAAGTTGTGAGTATTGCAAGGATATATAAGTTGTTAATTGACATCCCCCCCCACCATATCAGCAACAATAATCTAAACACACAAATCAATGGGTATGTTTACCCCAAACCTACTGTTGGGACATATGTCCTATTGTTCAACAAATATTGAAATGTGTTTCTATTAATGTTCCATGTTGAAATACTATCATTGGTGGCCTGTTGCTATCAATGTAACTTGCATGTCATTGTAATGGCCACTGTGGTTCCATATATGCATGTGTTCATGCAACTGTTCCAAATCTGGTGTTTTTGGGTTAATGGGAATATCTATGCATGCTGTTATAACTAATCCTGGATTGTGTTGACTATTATTAACCTGCATATGTTTTAAAACTTCAACACCATAGCATGTTTGGGAAGGCCGGTCCCAGCGGACCCACCTCTCCCACCTTATCTGGCAGTGGCACCAGGCCCCAGCAAATCTGGGACCAACCCCAGGACCTCCTTGTCTACTGGTCCTGCACCACCTTTGGGTGGAATTGCCTCAGGGGATGGGTTTCGTCCACCCCTGGGAGCGGGCATGGACAGGATCCTGTCACCCAAAGTCAGGTCAGGGATTGGTGAGTAGTGAGCTCCAAGGGGAGTTTGGAGATCTGCTACTCCAGCTTGAGGGCTGCATGATGCATTTGGAAGGTCAGCCTGCCCTTCTGCTCAGACCCCAGCAAATCCACCTTCCAAGCCATGAAGGTGCAGTGGTGACTTCCCTTGAATAGGGACCTCAGCCCCACTGTTTCAATTTGGAGGCTCATAGGCCACTGATTTCCAAACACCTCTCCCCGTCCAAGGTGTTTACCCCCCAGATGTATTATATACCACTCCTGTATGCTGTCTTGTCTGTTTTCCTACCCAACCTACCTCCCCAAATATACCTACGTTTCTTTCCCAACATCCCACTCTCACCTTAAAAAAAAATAAAGAGCAATGTGTTCCCAA